>NC_133399.1:37327798-37630829 GCF_047511655.1 Castor canadensis
GAAGCTGATGAAATTTTGGTAGTTATTTTTCTACCATTGCAAAAAGTCTGTTAGTGTGTTCTTCATATCCTCTGAGGGAAAATAGAATTAGGTTATAATTATTAACTATAAGATAGTAGCTTTTCCACTTTGAGTCATTTCAAAGAGTTTCCTAAGTTAACTTCCCTATAGATATGACTGATCTGCCAAATCTTCTTCTAAACATTTCCTTTACTTTGTCAGTCTAAGTAGTATAAAATGGTATTTAAGTTCAAAGTCATTACACACATAATAGGCCATTCAGATTCTTCTTGTGAAATATGTGTCTAGGATGTTAACTCTGGGCTGCTTGCTATTTATAAAGAACATACTCATATTACTTCATGTGTTTGGAATAGCAATGCTTCAAATATATACATATATAAATTATATATATTTAATATTTAATTATATATGTAGATAAAATATATATGCATATATATTATTCTTTAGGACTGCACCACATCTTGCCCACAAGTGCAAGGTTTGAACATGGGTTAATTTTTAAATATTTTCCCTTATGGTTTGTAAATAGGCCTTAATTTTTAAATCCCTACTTGCCTCCATAAAGGACATTTTCTTGCCTTTCGCAATTGAGGCTGAAAGCACATGAAATTTATTTTTGCTTTGACGTAGGACAAGAATCCAAGTTCATTTTTATTTTTTATTATCTTTTATTAAATTGTCCTTATATTTTATCTAATTCAGCAATGAAGAAAATATTTACTTGTGTTTATTTTTTGTGGACTGTGTTTTTTCTGAGTAATTGAATTGTTTTTCTATACCTGTTCTAACATCTGATGCCTCGATTACTTAATCCCATCCTCTAGCACTAAGTGTGACATGCTAATAAGGACTGTTTTTTCAATAAATTTACAATCACATATTACCTTCTGTCACAGGATAAATTATTTTCTTATAATTTATATTTTTACACAAGTATGATGGTTCTAGTGGGTGGGATTGTTGAGGTGATTATGTTTTTACAAAGTCACATGAGTGGAGTCCTATAACAGGATCTTTCTTTGTAAGAAGAGGAAGAGAATCCTTGGTCTGTTAAGTGTAAAGAGACAACTGAAAATTGACCAGGTGCAAACTATGAAAAGGGCCATTGTCACAGTCTGAACTTCTGGCTCATCACTCTTGGACTTTGCAATATGTAGAATTCTAACAAAGAATAATCTATTGTTTAAAGTGCCTAAAGTGTGATATATTGTGATATCAGTCACTGTTGATTAAGAGGTATATGCATGCATATGTAGAAACAAAAGTAGTCAGCAGGAATGATAAGGAAGCACTGTAATATGGTAATTTTTCAGGTATTAAGGTCCTTTCATTTATTCTTTTCTTATTCTGATCTTGTCTTATTTCAGCATCTATATTGTGGTTGTCTTATAAAATGTGTTAGATAATTTACTGTATTTTCCCTCCAGTTTTGTAAATAAATCTGATTGGTTGAAATTACATATACTATTGTTTAATTTCTGGCAATTATTATATTATTGATGAAATTGAAAATATTAAGATATTCATGTAGCCAAGATATTTTGTTTATTTGTTATTATGACAAGCAAATGTGCTTAGTTTTACAAGAATTTTGTCAGGAAAAACATATGTGCATAGAACCCATTCACTCTTGCCTTTCTTAAGACATACTTTAGGAAAGTTCTCATATCTCTTTTACATGATCAAATTATCCCATTGACCCACAGACTATTAAAGCTAATGAATAAATTCAGTAAAGTGACATGATAAAAAATCACCATGCAAAAATATATAGCTTTTTCGTGTGTCAGCAATGAATTATCTGACAAAGAAATCAGAGAATAAGTCATAATCACAGTAGCCACAAAATAACTAGGAATAAATTTAACTAAGTATGTAAAAGACTTTTTACATGAAAGTTTAAAGCAATGAAAAAAGAAATGATAGAAGACAATAAAAGGCAAAAGTTCCTCACAAGCTCATTGATTGGAACAGTTAAAAGTATTAAAATGTCCATGCTGCCTGAAGTGATCTATAGTTTCAATGAAATCCCCATAAAACTACCAGGGACATTCTTTACAGAATTAAAAATAAATCATCATTTGCATTTCTAGCACATCTTCATTATATCATCATGTTCATTTATACAGGTAATTGATATATCTAGTCATATAAAATCTATTTCTAAACTAAATATAGTTTCAACATTTCTGTCATTGTTATTATCATAGGTTAAGGAAGACTAGAATTCAATAACAGCACAAAGATATGTTAATGTTTGCAAGAAATTAAAATGGGTGTGAGCCAAAAAAGGGAGAAGGAAGGAGTAGGTATCCACCTGGTTTCTCTGGGTGGAAGGATTTTCCAATTCCAAGTTCTTCATCATTGGTTCTTCATCATTTTGCCTGGCTCCTTATGGATTTGTGCTGCTCAGTAATCACATGGGAATAGAGGAGTTTGACTAATGAGGAGCCATGCACATTGAAGCCCCAAGGACCACAGGCATTGCAAGCAGTCTTTAAGTGACCTCCCACTCAACAGCCACATCAGTTAGCAGCACATCTAACCTGAGTTTCGGATTATCATTTTGACACAGGAGACAGGTGCTTCTCTGTGTTTCAGTGTTCCTGGAAAGCGAACATTCATTTCCATCCTTCAGATCCAGGGTAGAACTGGATGCCATTAGTGTCTGCTCTGAGGTAATGTGAACTCTCCTAGTTTGTTTTACAGTAGTGACCTCCTTATCTATAAGGATGCCATTTCAGGCAGCTATGAGGGGAGGACACAAGGAAGTTGAGAGAATTCTGTCACTTGTGAGTCGTCTGCTTGATCATTCACCCTCTTCACATGTGTGTCTCTTCTGACGCACCAACAAATGAGCAGCTTTCGTTCTGCTAATTTCCTAGTCTGAACCTAAATCTATGGACATTTATTCTCTACAGCAATCTACTCTTGCTCAATTTGAAAGATCTTCTAAGATTCTCTAACTTATAATTTATTTGGCAAGGGAAAAATATATGGTCAGTGTATTCTAACTTTTCATTTCCTAGGTCATTATTCCCCTAATTACAGCAAATATTTGGCTGACACTATTTCTTCTTTATCAGTATTCTTAGAAAGAAGAAGGGGAGAGCAAGGCAGATTCCAAGATAGATTCTGCTATCACAGAATAGCAGTAGAAATAAGCAGTTATGCATGCTTCTAGAATTATCCAATGATGATGTGTTGCTGTCAGGGTTCTTTTCTTAAAATAAAAAAATCATATGCACTAGTATAATATACTATTTATGTTCCACTCCATTCTCATTACTTTTACATAGTGCAGCTCATAATTTAATTGTTCTCAAATATATTACTGAAAACCAGTGAGAAAACAACATTGACAGTACATGAAATTTTAATATGCAAATGAATTGCACACACAGGTGAGGAGAATAATGAACAGCATCTTCAGTATAGTTGTACTGTTGGGAAAGCAAAAATGCACAGATTTCATATGATTGGATCAAATCTTTTGAAAAGTAAATGTATAATATTTTAACAATATGTAATGCAAAGTGGCAATATGTTCTAGTCCAATGATTGGTAATAGATATTCAGTTCTTTAGATTATCTTCACCATTTTTGGAATACTTGACAAATTGTATGACATTAAAATTTTATTATTTATTATTTTTGTAGTACTCAGGGTTGGCCTTGTACATGCCAAATAAGCATTTTGCCATCTGAGGTCCACCCCAACTCTATATAAGGTACCTTAACCTGCTTTTGGCAGTTACGGGGTTTGAACTCAGGTGTTAGCTCTTGCTAGGTAGATGCTCTACCACTTAGGCCATGCCCCCAGATCTTATGCTTTAGCTATTTTTCATATAGGCTGCCCACATTTTTGTCTGCTCCAGTCAAGTGTGTGGTCCTCCTATTTATGCCTTCCTCTCTGCTTAGATAACAGGTATGCTTACTTTATCCTTGGGTTGGCTAAAACCCATGATCCTCCTGATCTCTGCCTCTTGACTAGGTGGGATTATAGATGTGAGTCACTTTGTTCAGCTTTAAAACTTCTTAAATTATACATTCTACATATGTCCTTTTTGTCAAATTCCTTATCTAACCTTTTTTAGTGGCTACATGTAGGTATTATTTATTTTATTACCAGTCACATTATGTGTATACAAGAATCAAACATTAGTGTTTATTGACATAAACTTTTACTGCTTCACTATGTACACTAGATTCTCAATGAGAGTTTTAATGCATTGACTTTTTTCCTGACATTTTCAGCAACCACACTGAAGGTGTTCTTTCTTTATTTCATCTCTCTGCATTTTGTCCCACCCATCACATCCCTTTCATAATGAACTGTGTAAGGTAGTCTGGTCTTGTCCTTGCCAGTGCTAATGGGCAAGAACTTTTCACAATGGACATATTAAGTAGGTGTCTCACATGTCAAATGCTATGCTTGAAGTGTTTTCTTATCATTGCTTGTTCTTTCAATATTTCCCATTAGGTTTTTAAATACTTCTCTTTATATGAATGAAGAATCTGAGACTACCACAGAGTTGAAAATTTTCCTCATTTACCAAGGATCGAAGACAGAATTATATGCATGTGTGACTAAATTGAAATACAAGTTGATGCTTAGGTTTGGTATAGTTGATTTTTGGTATACATGCTGATTTGAAGCTTTGTAGAATTTTCAGGGAAAGTACCATCACATTTTCTGTTTTATTGCTACACATTTTGTCCAGTATGGGAAAAGAGAGGATATTCAGTGTAATGAAGAAGACAGAAGTGAGAGATGTTAATAAAGACAGAGCAAGGCAGAAGCAGTTGTTGCAATGGTGAGAAATGAACAGATGGAAAACCACTGAAACAGTGCTCAGCAGTTACAAACCGCATACCAACAGTTCACATTCAGATTTTTTTCTTTGACAAAAGCATCTGACATGTTTCTACCCTAGAGGAGAAATGGTCAGTGGGGCAAACTGAAAAAAAAAGAAAAAGAGAAATAATGTCCTTGGCCCTATAGCTACAAATTTTAGTGGCAATAGATTTCATGTGCACTACTTTCACATGGGAGTATTGGTTATATACAAAGCAAAGGAAGGAAATAACAATGATGCCAACATTCATCTGGCATGGATGTACTAGAGTTAAAATGAGTTCAATGACAAAATATTCACAATAGCCAAATTATGGAAACAACAAAGATGCCCCACTATTGATGAATGGATCAAGAATATGTGGTACTTGTACACAATGGAATTTTACTCAGCCATGAAGAAGAATGAAATATCATCATTTGCAGGTAAATGGATGGAACTAGAGAACAACATTCTGAGCGAGGTCAGCCAGGCTCAGAAGACCAAAAATCGTATGTTCTCCCTCATATGTGGACTTTAGATCTAGGGCCAATACAGCAGTGTGGTTGGACTGGGACCACATGACAAGGGGAGAGCACATATGGGTGATAGAGAAATAGGTAGAAAACCCAAAACATGAAGGCGTTTGATGTCCCCACTCCAGAGGAGCTAATACAGAAACCTTAAAGCAACAGAGTTTATCATGAGAATGGGATCAGGAGCCAGTGAAAAGATCAGTTAGAGATGAATCAACATGGGTCATAACATGTGTACATGAAAGCAATGCTAGTAATATTTTTGTATAGCTATCCTTAAATCAACTAGCAAAAACACTTTGTCTTCCTTATTAGGCTTGTCTCTTTTCTTCAACAAAACTAGTGATCAAAGCAGAACAGGACCTGCCTGAAACTGAGGGGAGAATGGGAGAAATGACCCAAACAATGTGTGCACATGTGAATGAATGAATGAATAATAAAAAAATAAAATATGAAATCTTTTAAAAATGACAAAATAAATCAGGAATACAGATCAATATACATGCACTGAAAACCCATGAAAGAAAAATTTTACAGTAAAGTGTACTTGAGAAATTTTTTGAGAAATTTTAAAACATTTATCAAGCAAGCATGATTATGTCTTATTGAAAATTAACAAAACCTATGTGAAATAACATTGAACATCTCAATAACCACATATGTACTTGAAACAGGATTTCTTGTAGAATTTTGTTTCCATTAATTCCCCAGTGCAGTGAGTACACAAAACTCATGAACATGATACTCTGAAGTTTTTATTAATTTGCTATTATTATTGCAGAAGGGATGGGATTGTTATTTGACATTCAACAAAGCTCTCTATAAAGGATACCTACCTGTGCATGCCATTTCAATATTGGCATTCTTATACATTTTATCAATGCTGATATTTCCAGTTCTGCTTCATTAATGTTACCTACCATAGAGTATTCTGCTATATTGCCAGATCACAATTTATTTCTCCAATTCTATTCTGATTGATAGTAAGGCATTTGCATTTTATACTTCAGATAAAGATGGATACACATACAATATGAAACTATGCAGAGGGGTAACAATATCATTGTTGTTGCTTTTAAGAATTCAGTATACATGTTATACATGCAACTAGCACAGCAGAGCATCAACATTTGTTAATTTCAGAAAAGAGTTGATGATTTTTATAAATTATTACATTATCTCTGTGGCTGTTGCAATTTAAAATATTTTAGACTTTTTCCTAACATATATTAATTGTGCAAAGGGGAGAGTGCATACTTTGATTAAATTCACCTGCTCTATGTACTTTTCTTATTCCCCAGTTGGACAAGAAAGACTATTGGTCTTTGTAGGTCTACACTTTCTTCCCTTACTATTCAACACCAGAAAACAGAGAAGATAACAGAGTTCTTCTGCATAAACATGTATGGTGAGGTGATGGACAGATAAGGTTAAGTTGACCACCACCACACAAGGGATGCAAGTAAATATAATAGCGTTTTATCATAATAATCCTGTTAGAGACAAGGTGGGTTATTTATCCTTAAAAGGAAAATATTTTCTGTCACTATAGCTAGGGTAGACCAAAACAGAATAATAACTGAATTGAGTATTTGCACAACAGTACAAAAGGACATGACACAATGATGAAAGGCACTTAGACATGAGTATGATGGGGAAGTTGGTTTTATTTATCTCTTGCATTTTCCTTACAGCCTAACCTGGTTGAAACTGTCCTAAACACTTACCTCATTGCCAAATCATTATCTATGAGACTTTGGATCACTTGGCTGGCATCATTGTGGAAGAAGGCATTTCAACTTCCATGGTTTGTAGATGGTCACAAATGATCTGTTCTAAAGAAGGGAAGAGGGACCAAGGGAGGACTGATCTCCATCCTATGAACACATCTCTGAGGGTATGCACAGGCAATGCTTCCTGACTAAGAAAGACTGTTTTGAGGGGGTCACAGAGTATTTTCATTTCTGTATCCCTGTGGGCCCAATATCCAATGTTCCTCATTGGACAACACCTTTACTGTCTTTAGGAAACCAAGGTAGTGTGAATCCTTAATGACCAATAATTTAGAAAGACAGAATACTGAAGAAGTGAGGCATTAGCTGAAAGCCAAGTTAATCACCTATTTCTCACCACCCATTTTATTATCTACATTTCAAACGCCTTCCACATGTACATATACCATCCATCATCTCTAACTCATGCCCAGTCTTGCCTTATTAGTTAAAGCAATGGAATTTCTGAAGACTGACTATAATTTTATGTGCAAAAAACAGTTTTATATGTGAGGATCAAAGTACATTTACAAGGCACTGTAAAAATGCAAACACCCAGTGGAGAATGTTAGAAACACTGCATGTTTCCTGAACTATAATGTTCATTTTTTAACTCAGCAGATTATAACCTATAATCTATAGTCAATTATAACTATGACCAACAGATAGAAGTGTATTAAATACTTTACAGTTTCATAAAACACCTATTCAAATTTATTTTAATTAACTATAGGCAATATTTTATTCCATATTAGGTGCTCTTGGATTGAAATTGATTGTTTTGAATAAAGTTTTCATTAATTACAAAATCACTGTCAAATCTGTAATATTCCAGATTATCCATACTCCTAGTACACATAGTGATAGTTAAATCATAATAGGTGAAAATTCTTCTTTATGTTAATACTCATTCATAAATAGTTTATCTTTAATGAATTCAGTGTTCTCAAGTGTTTATCAATATTTTTCACACCATGTCAATTATATAAGAACTTCTTAAATTGAATATTTTGATATATCACCAGAGGTTATTGTTGTTTCTCTTGCATCATCTTATCTACATAATTTCAAATAATAATGCCAAAAAATATAAAATGACATAGGCTATCTGATAATTCGAAATCACTATGAATGGCACAATATGAACCCAAACATAAAGGATAATTTGGTTAATATGAAGAAGCTCAATAGATTTATAACCAAAACTTTAAAAGTTAGTCAATCCTGGTAATGAGCATTAAATATCCTAGAAGAGAATAGGTGCTTGGCACCAAAGGAAAAAGTGGAGTTTCCATACTTGGAAAATATAGGTGAACAGAAATTATAAAGACTACCTTGGATAATGAATGTAGACTTAGAGCAATCAAAGAATCAGAAAAGCCACCAAGGTCCATGTGAAAATGATTGGCTGGATTGTGACATTTTGAAAATCACAGCACAGGGGTCATCACAGTGAATTCAGGAGCAGAGAACTGCGTGGGAAAACAATGGAAAATCTAATAAATTATTTTAAAAGGAGAAAAACATTCCTGTTGAAATAATATCTGCAAAGCAAAATAAGAAAGTCCAAGAATAATGATCCTTACACTGAGTATTTTTGCAATTATGTTGTTTTGTAACAAAACACAAATGAGAAGAGAGAGGACTGAAAGAGATGGTAGGAGGGTGAATATTTCCAAAATGTTGTGAACATATGTGTGCAAATGGAAAATTGACATCTGTTGAATTTGTTTGAAAGGGGGAAGGGAGATGAGGGTATTGATGAAGCAGATGGGTTTTGTGAAAATACACTGTGTGCATCTATGGAGACAATATATTGAAACCCTTTTGTACAACAAATATATGCTAATAAAAGCGAAACATGTATATCTAGGTTCAAATGTATGCAAGGAGATTAAAGACATTAAAAATGAAATTGATGTAGGCATTTGAAGATGGAAAGAACTCCCAATTTCATGCATTGGCAGAATCACTATTGTAAAAATGGCTGTACTTTTGAAAGAAATGTACATGTTCAATGCAACTTCCATCAAAATCCCCATGTCATTCTTTCAGAGATGGAAACATAAAAGACCATCAATAGAAAAAAATCAATTCCTAGCTCTTGAGGACCAAAACCAACACCAGGGCATTACAATTCCTGACTTCAAATTATACTACAGAGTCAGAGTCACAAAAATAGAAATGGTACTGGCATAAAACAGACATGCAAACCAGTAGAAGAGAATAGAAGACCTAGAAATACACCCCCACAGCTATATCCATTTAAGTGTTGACAAAGAATACAAAAGCCTACATTGGATAAGAAACAGCAGCTTCAAAAATGGTGTAGGGAAAACTGGATAGCTATGTTGTGGCAATATAGTCAGAGGAGAAACCAAGCAACACTCAGAGGAATGGAAAACTCAGATTTTAATTTTACGCCAGCGGGCCCAGACGTGTACCTGTGTCTGAGCCCCAAACAAAGGATTCACAGGATATTTAAAAGGCAGTGCAGGGTATCAGGTTACAAGGAATGTGCTCTCCCATAAAGTAGGGCTAGTAGTGGGTTAGAGACCTAAGGTTTAGATAAGAACAGCAGGGGAGGCCTGCTTTGGAAAGTTTATTTACAAGTGGAGACAAAGGAAGGCAGGAATGGGTGCTTATCTCTGCATGGTGCCTTTCATCTTGGTCCCAAACTTTTGCATGGCTCTAATGAGCAATTCCTCACAGCTCTGTCTGAGGTTACAGCTTTTAATTGACAGTTTACCATGTTTTACAACCCTATTTCAAGGCTATCTTCCTCTTCATTCCCCCCTTTTGATGCTTTTTCCACTTGTGGACAAGCATCAACACTAGACTTTAGAAATCTTAAAAGGTTTTTTTTTTGTCCCAAAGACCTATATTGTGTTACCAGGAGCTGTAACTTTATCACCTCCATTTGCAAGCTGATGAAGTTAGTTATGGCATTAAGAAGGCACGTACAAACACAAGTGTCAATAGAAGCATAAGGAGAGGCCAGATAATGGAATCAGCCATATCTCTGACTACTTCTATCTGCTTTACATAAAACAACACTCTGTGTTTGAGAAAAGTCAAAGCCCTTCTTCTTGGCAGTGAGTAAATCCAACCCACTCTCGTTTTGGAGGATCATTGATGCTAGAGAGTTTAGCTGGTCCTGCATGGTCGCTATAGACCTAGCCACTTGTTCTATGTCATTTGTTAGGGCCACAGATAATTGATTATAGTAGGTGGCTGATGAGGCAGTCCCTCCTATGCCTGTTCCTTTCCCAGTCATTATCCCCAGTCTGATTAATAAAGGTACGAATTGGATAGCTCTCTTCGACCACACATGAGCCATTAAAGGTGGGGGTGTCTGATTGTTAGGCATTATGTTTATCTGGGGTGAGGAATGCTAATGTGCAAATGCCCTTCCAGTCAGCTGGCAAGTACTGAAAAGCAAGGGTCCCTCAGACAAGGAAGAATCCCAGGCTGGTGCACCATAGCCTGTCAACTGTACATCTAATGGCAGTAGCTGTACAGTTGAGATTCCAAGTTAAGGTTTCCTGTCCTAGAAGTAAGTCTTAACAGGGGTCATGGTGGTGGCAGATCAATGTCTTTTACTGGCCCAGGTCCACCTAGGTAATCACCTCCGGGTGGCCTCTTTAGATCTGCAGCTCTCCCTTTAGTAAACTGATATGGGAGTGGGGTGGAAGGGTAGGGTGACACAAGGAGGTTTATTTCCTCCACTGTTTTATGAGTTTAAGGGGTCCCTGTTTTTCTCCCAGCAACCCATATGCCCTATAATGTCTTTGTTTTTGCAACCCAGTTAGGCTATCAGCTTTTTTTATAGTAAATTTTCCCTCTCCTGGTGCATTCAGAGATTGATATGTTGTACACGAGTGACAGATATTGATAAAAGGTGAAGGCATACCTTAGTTTTCCCTGGAAGGAAAGCAGCTTTATGCAGGCCGAGCAGTCATCCCAGCCTCCCAATTGGACAACCTTAAAATGTAGCAGAGTCAGAAGGCAATAACACATCAGAGACCTCATGCCTGAGACTGGAGTCTGGGCTACAGATGACACCAAACAGCAGTAAGGCTTCCTACTATGAGGAGATAACAGAAGGCCAGCAGTAATCTCTGGCTTACATTTCAATCTTGGGGAGCAGTGACAGCCAGTCCTCATGTAAACAGATTGCACAATGCTAATCAGCAGGATAAGGTATGGGTGACAGAGAAGAGGATACATCTGTGTCCTGGTGAATGAATCCTCAGGCTTCTGCAGTGCATTGACCAACCAGCTTCCGGGATGTGGCTGGGGCAGGGCTGGAGATCTCTCCAGTGATGGCATGCTGTTGTGAAGTTCTCTGGAACCTTAATCTGAGGTGTATTAGTTGAATCATGGTGAGCCTGTCAGACGTTGGGCTCTGCAGGGGCGGCTGTCCTTTTATCCAGGAGTGATGAGTCCCGGGAGTGACTCCTGTAACTTCAACAGTCCTAAGAGCTGCCAACATTACTAGATGGGGACCCGTACAACTGGGTTGGAGTAGTTTCTTTTTAATTTGTTTATGTATCATATCTCTCCTTTTTTTTTTTAACTGAGTAGAATTACCTTGGCAACAATATACTGTCAGTATATATGTCCAAGAAAACTTTTTTTTAAAGTTAAAAACACCATCTTTAAGTATTAAAGGACATGTTTAGATCCAGTAAAAATAATTATTTTGTCTCTATTTAAGTAGAAGACCCTGTCTAAAAATGTGAGTTTATGTCTGGAAAAGCTTTAATGTCAGATAGCCACACATGCATAAGAACCATTTCTTTAATCCTCTTGGCCTTGGTTATCTTTGAGAGGTCTGGCACCAATGACTCCATTGGAACTTTGATGGCATTCCCTCCTTTGTCTCCAAATTGTTAGTCTCCGAACAGTCTCTTCTGAAGATCTGTCTTCCATCCAAGTACTAACCAGGCCTGACCCTGTTTAGCTTCCAAGATCAGAAGAGATCGGGTGCATTCAGGGTGGTATGGCTGCAGACTGAAGATCTTTCTTGATTGGCTGCTTTTTCCTGGATTCTGTTTGTTTGGTTTCAGTCCCACATTGGGAGGGAATAATGAGCAGATCAGGTGGGAGTCAGTGCCAACTAGACCCTTTTGGCCAAATTTAAGCAACAAAGAGGCTTAGAAAGAACGGCTCTTAGGCAGTGCACTTTTAGACACGAACAATACAAAACAAAATCTAACAAAAGCAGATGTCTAAGTAGTTAGCTTGGTTGACACATAGGCACTCATTAGAGTCATTTTTATGGACTTGATTATAAATGTCCCAGGAGGATCAGAACTGAAATGACAAAAACTTAAAAGAGCCATGGTTAAAATTTCGATGGACAATTTAGCAACCAACAGAACAGTACATAAGTACCACTAACTTTTTGTTACCATGTTTATCTAAATTTTGTATTGTAGAAGACTTGATATACTTGAAAATACAAATATACTTAATACACAGGAACCAGCAACAGCATCACAACTCTATAGAGGTTAATACACATATTAATTTAGTTGTTGCTCTTGAAGTAAAACTTAAGATTTTTATCAGTTGTAGGGGGAAAGAACAGTTTTAGCAAACCCAAACAGCCCAGTCACAAACTAGCATAGGGTACAAACTGTATTAGAATCATCCAAGACAACAGTTGTTTAACCATGAGGTCATCTAGAACGTTTTACATAACTGTTAGAAAATAAGAGGCATAGGATAGGCACAGAGACAGCTGAAACACTGGTACAGGGTTTATTATTTAGGCAGGAGTCTTGTGGAGGGGGACCCCAGCAAGACAGCAAGAGCCCATTGCCATATACAAGCTTGGGCTAGACATAGGTGGCTAGTGGAAAAGTACCAGGAAAGTCACTGTCTGCCCAGCTGTCCCTAGCATATATCCAGACAAAGCCAGCTGCAAGGGGGAGGGTCTAGTCCTAACATGGCTGTCCTCATTGTTAACCCCAACATAAACCAACTCTTAAATGAACATGACTCAGTTACCTTAGTAGTTAAAACCCTGACAAAAATTACCAGAGAACACAGGTAAATATTTATGGGGACTAAGTGTGAAGTTAGGAAACATAGTGGCCAGGAACCATGGCTCAGATGTTGATAAGAAATCATATCCCAGATTGTTGACATTAACAGATGGCTCTTGACATATAGCAGAATCCCATCAACCTGCAGTCAATGGAATCCCCCCTAAAATAACAGCCCCAATCTGGTCATCTCAGGGAAAAATTTCCTCCACCTGCCATGTGGAAGAAGTAGGACTAACATCTCCACTCTGTTATGTCTAATAAAAACTGGAGATCTTGACTTCCAGTGTAGTGCTCCTTTTGGAGTTTTTATTTATTTATTTATTTACTTTTATCCTATCTGGGGGGTGCACTTTGGCTTTACATAAGTAAATCTGTCTTGACCCTCATATCAGTGCAGCAGTACTCCCTGTGTTCAGCTGCCTCTTGTCTCTCTGTGTTTTAATAAACTCCTGTTATCTTGACAAATTTATGGATTAACCTAGAGTATCAAAAAATTTTTTTAGTTACCTTGACAAAACAAAACAATTATAAGACAATTTTTGTAAATGTTATCTAGAACAATATAATATTTTTAAGGTAGCCTTGTTGTTATGAGCTTAGAGAATTAAGTTTTAGTTTAACATCAGTACATTAAATTTTGAAGTTATAAAACCTTTAATGTAACTGGATTTTAGTTAACTTTAACCAGTTATATACCATCTATAAGCTATAAAATTTTATGACAATTTACTCTGTATCTTTGTGACAATTTATTTTGTATCCTCTGGGGAGTTGGTCTTTATCCTCTTCTTTATCTAAAAGTATTTTTTAACCCTTTATTTATTTTGAAAAAACCATACCCTTAATACATTTTATATATTTTGTTACTTGTTGAAAATAACTCATAAAATCTTTTAACTTAGAGCCTTATATTTGCATGAAAAAAACAAGAAAGAAAGCAACCCTGAAATTATTTTTTTGTATAAAAGCAATTTATAGAAAACTCATTTGTTAATAGACCCATATATTATAAGAGAGAATTAAATCCCAGATTTTATTTATGACAGAATGAAACAGGCTAAAGTCATTTTAACTACCTAAATTCCAAGACTTTGTTGCAGACTGTAGCCTCTTTTATTTCCTTCCTGGCTAAGCCAGAGTATTAAGAGTGTCTGCATCCTAGTGAGGCCTGACTGAAATAAGTTTGAAAGCTTGTTTTTTGTTGTTGTTGTTGTTAAAGGTAGCAGTAGAACAGAGTAATAACTTTTACATTTACTCTATAATAAGAATCATCCTTAAGGTGTTTACATATTTAAATGTAAAAGCCTAAGCAGTTTATAACAAAGATCTTTAAAACAAATATCCTGGTTTTTTTTCCTTGAATATCATATTAACCTTATAGTATCAATTTAAGAACCATTTTAAGATGTTTACATACACACACAAAAAGTTTTATAAATTAAGCATGCCAGAAAAACTGTCAATTTAAGCGTGCATAAAATGGGCTGGAATTCCAGGAGCAGATTAAATTTTGCCCATGCTTTAAACAAATTCACACACACACACATACACATTCACACCACTCTGGGAGAAGTGCCTGACCTGTGGAACTCCTCTAGGAGGTTCCTGGGAGTGGATCAAGCTCCCCTTCCGTCCAGTGGGACGGGACCTGACTTAGGACTGATTTCCCCAGGGGTGGTGCTTACTGAGTCCGGACAAGATGGCCAGATGAGTTGGTCCACTTCTCCTTGGAGTCCAAGCTGAGTCAAGGCTGCTCAGAGAGTTGGGGCACCAGGGTGAAGGAGAACCCAGAATACCATCGGTGGCACGCTACATCCTTCAGTCCCATGTCCCTCCCTACTCCGATGCAGCCCAGCCACCAGCTGGTGGCACAAGGGGCCAGTCGGTTGGAATCTCGCTGGGACCTCCATTTGTTGTGGCAATATAGTCAGAGGAGAAACCAAGCAACACTCGGAGGAGTGGAGAACTCAGATTTTAATTTTACGCCAGCGGGCCCAGACGTGTACCTGTGTCTGAGCCCCAAACAAAGGATTCACAGGATATTTAAAAGGCAGTGCAGGGTATCAGGTTACAAGGAATGTGCTCTCCCATAAAGTAGGGCTAGTTGTGGGTTAGAGACCTAAGGTTTAGATAAGAACAGCAGGGGAGGCCTGCTTTGGAAAGTTTATTTACAAGTGGAGACAAAGGAAGGCAGGAATGGGTGCTTATCTCTGCATGGTGCCTTTCATCTTGGTCCCAAACTTTTGCATGGCTCTAATGAGCAATTCCTCACAGCTCTGTCCGAGGTTACAGCTTTTAATTGACAGTTTACCATGTTTTACAACCCTGTTTCAAGGCTATCTTCCTCTTCATCTATAGGCAAAAGACTAAATCTAGATTCCTCTTCCTTACCCTGTACAAAAAAAATCAATTCAAGTTGGGCGCCAGTAGCACACACCCATAATCCTAGCTCTTCAGGAGGCAGAGATTAGGAAGAAAGTGGTTCAGAGCCAGCACAGGCAAATAGTCCATGAGACTTGATCATGTGCTCTCCCCTTGTCATTTGATCCAAGTCCAACCACATTGCTGCATTTGCCCTAGATATAAAGTCTGCATATGAGGGAGAAAATACAATTGTTGGTCTTTGGAACCTAGCTAACCTCTGTCAGAATGATATTCTCCAGTTTCATCCATTTACCTGCAAATGATAAGATTTCATTTTTCCACAATGGAATTTTATTGACCTATAAAGAAGAATGAAATTATGTCACTTTCAGAAAAATGGATTGAATTAGAGATTATGATGTTCAGCTAGAAATGCCAAGTTCAAAGTGCAAATTAATGGATGTTTTTACTCCTATATAGGCTAGGTATAGTAGGAATTTCTGTCACCCTGGCAATCCAGAAACCAATGCAGGAGGATTAGGAGTACAAATCCAAGGTAGGATATACAATGAAGGATAGTCTCAGAAAACTAAGGACTAGTATATAAATTAGTGCTTTCCTATAATGCACAAAGCCTTAATTTCCATTAACAGCCCTGCAAAATTAGTAAATGAAAAAGAAGAGAAAGGAAAGGAAAGAAAGAAGAAAAACTTCAGGTCAGAAAGGCCAATGACTTTTAAGAAATAACACCCCAAGTGCTAGAAAAATGCTATGGGGTCCATCAAATGGAGTTCAGTATACACAATGCACAGATGTTGTGTAATTGGCCTCAGGGGTCAGGAAATCAGCCTACTCAATTCAATTCTCAAACTGTGTACAGTTAGTATTTAAAGGTATGCACTCTTGGGATCTAAATAATAGTAATATAGCTGGTCTATTGAAGGCATTTGGATATTGAGCACCAGGCATTCAGAGAAAGTAGAATTTGGCATGTATCTTCCTCACTCAATATACTTGCCCAGTATGAAGCAAATCTGAGCCTCCATCCAGACATGATCCTTCCTGACAAGGATTCTTTTGTATCAAGCAATGTGTCTTCCTGTCCTGAGAATAGAGTTTCTGTCTTCAATATCCAGGTGAGATGCAGACCATAATTGCCAGTAAACTCTTCCAGGTAACTGACTGTCCCTATTAAATGCTTTGGAAATGAGAGCAGATGATTTATAAGAACTTCATCCTGGATAAGGAATGAGGAGAGGACATGTGTATGATGTTGAGACAAAGTCCCTCATGCCTCTGCTATCAGCTATGTGTTATCCTCTTCACAAATTCTTATGCACATTGGTACCAAGAACATCTATCTCTCATTCCAATGGCTCATTCTCTCTACAAGAACAGGGTTTTTTCTTCAGAGCAGAAATCTGCCCTTTCTAAAGCATGATGACTGTTTCCAAATATTCTGATATTTAGTTGCATTCCTGTGGTATTGTTGGTTGGGGTTTAGATTAAAGTACTATTTTTGCTACTTTTCCACAAAAAACCCCACAAACTGGTGGCTGAATATTAGAAGGTTATTTTCTCACAATTCTGTAGATATAAGTGCAAAGTTCAAATGTCAGTAGTAGTAATTTCTTCCTAGGCATTTCTCCCTGGCTTTTAGATTTCTATTGTCTGGTTGTGTTTTAATGTTTTCCTTCCACTATGGTTACCTGTGTGCATTTGTCTTTTTCTTATAAGGACCACAGTCAAATTGACTTAGGGCTCCTATGAAAGAATGCAATCGAAAGTGATTATGTCTTCAAAAACCATCTCAAACTATAGTCATGCTCTGAGGTAGTGTTGATTAAGATTTCAATGTATGAGGACCGGTGGAGTGTTTCAACATAAGGGGGATAGAATTCAGCCCAGAAAAACAAGTTCCTTTTCTATTCTATTTGCTAGTTCTTATACATCATTGCATGGAAAGAATGTTTCCAATCCTATTATGGGGGCTATAATGATTCATCAGAAGGAAGTGGAAAGATGCAGATGGCAACTTCATGGTCTTCTTCTTTTCCTACCTAAAACCACCAAATGTTTTAGACAGGAACAGCAGAAAAACTGTAATTAACAACAACAGCAGCATCAGTAACAACACATGGCCACACCTCACCTCTTTTCAGAATTAACAAATGTTGCTGTTTTGACATAAGTAGTTCAGGTCACTATAAATGTATTAACCAAACAAGGATTTTATTTAACTTAGCATATTGGTATTCCTCTCTATTCCTCTTTTTCCCTTCCCAAGTGAGGTATTGTCTCAAATGTGCTAGTGTCTTCCAAGGATTATTATACATGTAGTCAGTAAACAAATGTAGTATCCAGTTTAGCTATTATTTATGGAATACATACATAAATAAATTATATTGTGTTAATGTAATGGAATACTCATGTACTTAAGGTTAATGAAAGATAACTAAATACATTGTTGGTTAAAATAGATTACTGGAAACTGCCAATTACAAATGCCATGTATAGTAAGCTTCTGTTATATAAAATGTAAGACAATGCATATTTATTACTTGGAAGAATATTGCAAAATACAAGAAAAATTAGGGACGATCATGCATATCATAGCATATCATAGCAGTGTGATGCTTTCCCAAGGGAAGTAATAATCAAATTTGTGAAATTACATTAATGATATTTCCTGCCATTATACCTTGTAATAAAAACAACCAAATAGGAATGGTGAGGTGTGTGAATATTTTACTGTTGACTGTTCAAGAACCAGACCTTTTTTATTCTCTGTACAATTTATTATGCATGCATAATCCATAATGTAAATAGACTTACCAGTGCAGATTCATTATTACCTAAAATTCTCTCAGTGTGTAACCTTTTTCACATAAAGAATTTTTTAGATTAAGTATTCATGTTTATGATTCATAAATCTAAGTCTTTTGTTATTTATTTCATTTTCATTGTTATATATGTGATCATCTGTTGAGTTGAAAATATAACGGTGTCTTTGATGTTTCTTACCTTCCTTATATCTTTTCTACAAACTAGTATTCCCTGAGGTCCTTCCAGGAATGGACATCTTCTGTAAAATTAGAATTTGAATTATGCTAACAATGTTCTCTTTTTCCTTACTTCTGATTCAACTTTCCCAGCACAGCCCTCTCTTGACTCTCCCTCTCTCTTCCCTTCTCTCAATCTCTCTCTCTCTCTCTGTCTCTCTCTCTCTCACACACACACACACACACACAGATGTTGACACACAATGTTAGCAAAAATACTCCACAGTCCCTCCCCCATGAGGTATGCTTTTTGTTCTATTCATATTTTTGTCACTTTTAATCTTTATTCTCTAATAAAAAGAATCCCTCACCATTATTTTCATCTAGTAAGAACATAATGAAAACAATATGAACAGATGTATTAGAAGTGCCTTCTCCAAAAAGGCTCTGTCTGGGAGGGTTGATACCAGTGAAAGGAGGGAGGATGTGAGAAAGGGTATAAGAGGGTGAGTGTGTTGCAAATATGGTGCACACATGTATGCAAATGGAAAATTGAGGCCTGTTGAATGTTATTCCAGGAATGGTGGAAGGAGGATAAAGGAGAATAATGGAGGGGGTGAATTCAAATATAATTCAATAAATTGTAAAAACACCTATAAATGCTATGGTGTAGCCCAAACAAATGTTTACAATTTAAATTTTATTTATTTACTTAAATGAAGTTATTTTTTATGATAGTGGGTTTTTTTAATTTTATCATGTTTATATTTACTATATATTGTTTGGGCCATGTTCCCTCACTTCCAGTCAGAAACTGTTCTGATCTCTTTTTATCTATTTTGTTTATTGAGGAGAAAACATAAAAGAGATAATAAGAAAGACTTAGAGCTTTTGCTAGGTTCAAATAAAGGTAACTATACAGAGAGAATCTTAGGATTTCTTCCATGCACATGTGTACTGCAACCCACATTGGTTCATCTTTACCAGACCTTCTTTCTACTTCCTAGTCCCCTTCTCATAGTGACCTCTACCAGTTTAAGATTACTATATTCACTTCTCTACAGGCAGCACATGAACCACATTCAAGTTTCAGGTTTCCTTCCCTTTCCCTATTCTTCCCATGTGCATTCTCCCCTTAGTGTCTGACCCATGTCCAATAATTTTACTGCATTTGTGTTAGGTTTATAATCTGCATATGAGGGAGAACATGTGATTTTTGGCCTTCTGAGCCAGGCTAACTTTGCTTAAGATAATGTTTTCCAGTTCCACCCATTTACTTGCAAATGGCAAAATTTCTTTTTGGGGGGCTGAATAAAATTCCATTGTGTATAAATAACACATTTTCTTAATCCATTTGTCAGTAGTGAGCATCTTGGCTGTTTCCATAGTTTGGTTATTGTGACGAGTGCTGCAATAACATGGATGTGCAGATGCCCTTGTAATAACATGAGTCACATACCTTCAGGTATATCCCTAGGAGTGATATTGCTGGATCATATGGTAGGTCTTTGTTTAGTTTTTAAAGGATTCTCCATACTGTTTTCCAAAGTGATTGTACTACCTTACAATCCTACCAGCAGTTTATGAGGGTTCCTGTTCCCCCCACATCCTCACCAACATTTGCTTGTGAGGGTGTTCTTGATGACAACTATTCTAACAGGAGTGAGATGGAGTCTTAGTACAGTCTCATGAGTTTTCCCCAAATTTAGGAGGTGTATCTGCATTAATAAAAAACTGTACATGTTTAGGATATGCAATGATACTGTAGTAGAAGTAGATTGTGAAATGAGAATCACACCACAGCTAATTAAAACATCTACTAGGCTTTTCCTGTAAACCAAAATGAGGACACCCAGATCTGTCATCCTGTTAAAGATTGTTCCCAAAGGAACACAAAAGACCATTGCTTCCATGGCTATTCTTCTCTTCCCTAGCACAGGAAGGGCATTGCCCTCCAGATATAAGCCTGATTGTCTAAGTTTGTGTTAAATGTGAGTCTCTGCATTCTGAAGAGGAAACCATAGTATTATTTCCTTCTCTTTGTATGGGCAACTCTGCAATTCATTGTTTCTCTAATTTAGTTATTTGGTGCTTGTTTAATTTAATGATATGCTGCACATCTCATTAAGTGAAGAAATTCCCTTAGGATGAGACAGAGAATCTTTTCAACATTGTTACACAGCTTCACTCAAAATTAATTGCTAAAGCAGATTGATGTCGTTTCCTAGGAGAGTATTATGACCTTCAAGTTTAAAGGCAACATTTTGAAGTCTTTGCTCCTGTCCACCAGTATAGAATCTCTCTATCTGTTGCAATTAAATCAATGGATAGAAGTGGGTATAACCAGAAATTAAGGGAAAACCTATGGCTATGTTCAAGAAGAAAGTAAAATGATCATAAAAGGAAATTTTTATATGTTTGAGATATTCAGTAGTGACTGAAAATATTAGCAGAAATTGGTTAAAACAGGCAACTCAGTAGTCAGAACATGGGAATGCTGTCAGTCCTCGCCTACCACTAAACATGTGCTTTGGGTCCATGAAATGCCCTCATGTGTCCATGCAGCTGACAGCATGTACTAATTCATTTGGTTGTTAAAATATACATCACTGGTGCACATCCCCAGAGCTTTTCAAAAGTTCAGTCCAAAGTGGTACCAAGATTTTTGGGTCATGCTGATGGCAGGTCACCAATGCAAGAAGGGGTTAAAAGATGGAAGTAAAGAAAGTGACACAGTTGATGTGTTTTCTATACGAGAATGAATATAAAATTTTTAAACATGCTGAAATCACCATAAAATGGGACTAAGATAGAAAGTAGAAAAATTGAGCAGATAAACTAATTCAGGATATAATACATATAAACATGGCAATGTCACAATGAAACTCCCTTAATAGATATCTTAAAAAAACAAAAATATCTTTTCAAAGAAAGAGAACAGGAAAGTAAAGCAGGTCCTGTCTTGCTGTTGGCATCAGTGGGAGGAGTGAAAATATAAGGAAAATTTGTAGGAAGGTTAATATGGTGGAAATATTATGTACTTATGTGTGAAAATGGAAAAAATCAGATGTGTTGAAAACCTTCTAAGAATGGAGTGAAGGAGGATAAAGAATAATAATGGGGGTAGTGAATTTTTTTAGATATGTTGTGAGCACTTCTGTGAATTTTGCAATGTATCCCCCACACACCAATAACTTGGTTATACAAAAGATTTTTCTTATCTACCATATTCCAAGTTGATACTGCTATTGTTTCTGTAAGAACCATTTTCATTATTTTATTTTCACATAGTGTCTTTGATAATATTCTTTGGCAATGTGAAACCAACAAATGAAACAGTTGTTTCAGAATTCCTTCTCATGGGACGGCCAGATGATTCAGAATTGGAGCCTCTCCTCTTCAGCCTGTACCTGTCCACATCAGGTCATCATTCTGGGAAACCTGTTCATCATCCTGGCTGTGAACACTCACTCCCATCTCCACACTCCCGTGTACTTCTTTATCTGTAGTTCAACATTAACTGATATATGCATAAGCACAGGCATAATTCCAAAGATACTAGTGAACATCCAAATCCAGGATCAAAGCATCACTTCTGTAGGCTGTCTCATCCAGATTGATTCTGTCTTGACTTTTGGTGGTTTGGAAAATTGTCTCCTTGACAATTGTGGCCTATGATCACTACAAGGCCATTTGTCACCCCCTGATATACACAGTCACCATGAACCTCTGTTTCTGTGTCTTTCTGGTCCTCTCATCTGATTATTAGCACTGTTGTCACCCTGCTCCACAGTCTGATGGTACTGTACCTGTCCTTCTGCACATACACCTGGAAATTCCCTGCATCTTCTGTGAACTTGCTCAGGTCATCAAGTGGCCTGTTCTGATGCCTTCCTCAACAACTCCCTCATATACTCTGTGTCAAGCCTATTTGTTGGTATGCCTTTTGCTGGGATTATTTTCTCTTATGTTCAAATTGCCTCCTCTTTTTGAGGATACCATTATTGGGGATCCTCAAAACGTTTTCCCCTGGTGGGTCTCACCTTTTTGTGATATCCTCATTCTATGGGACAGGTTTTGTTGTGTATATGAGTTTTGAGCTTACCGATTCTTCTACCAAAAATGTAGTGGCTTCAATGATGTATATTGTCAACCTTCAAGTGCTGAACCCCTTTATCTACAGTTTCAGGAACAGGGAAATAAAGGGAGCTTTGAGATATCTCATCAATGGCATACCTTCTTTTTTTTCGGTGATATTGGGATTTGAACTCAGAGTTTCACACTTCCTACCTAGGCAGATGGACTACCACTTAAGCCATGCCCCAGCCTAACATATGTTTTATGTGTGTTTCATTATATATTTGGGGCTAAGCTTTCCAAAGTGAATTAGAATAACAGAAATACTGGTTAACTAAAATACCTGACTGCTTCATCTCCAAGTTATTCTAAAAGTGAATAGATGGTATTAGTGTAAGTGCATTACAGCTTATGCTTCAATTTTGCCTTTGATTATTGTACTGTTGTGAGAGATTATAGTGACTTAAAAACTTATAAATGATTGAAATTTCTATGGTCCCTCTTGTTGATCTGCTTCCACTGAGGTGGGAGCTGAGGTGATGTTTCTAATTTAATTAATTTTATGGATCTGTCTCAGAAGAAATAAATTTATATAAGTTGGACAGGAGATGGGAAATTTTAAGATCAATGTCCTTTCTAAAAAGTAACTGAGCTAACTCCATTGTCAGGGCTACATCTCTTGCATACCATACCTAGACATGCTGTGAAGCAAATGAGCTGAATATTCATACTTCATAAAGGAACCACTGAGGTGTACCTTATGGTGTCATGTTTTCATTCCCCTACTCAATTTTATTACTTATAATATTCACATAATTATGCTATCCCAGTGACTTGATATGGTTTTACTGTATTGCTACTTTATTAGGAAAGGTGCTGTCAGTTCTCAAAGAAAAATAATCCCAAATCTAGTAAAAGAGAAATTAAAGATATTAATTTTATTACAAGGAATTTTTGTACTCCACATGAGGTGGCCTATTAAAAGGACTTTTTGGAGAAGGCACTTCTAATACATCTGTTCATATTGTTTTCATTATGTTCTTACTAGATGAAAATAATGGTGAGGGATTCTTTTTATTAGAGTAATCTGTTTCCCTTGTGAATGTGGCCTTACATGGTAAGACAGTGACTCTTACTTATGTCAAAAAGAGGAGCTTACTGCGATGAAATTATCTGTGTGGATAGTTACTGTAAATTTCATGTATTTTTTGTAAAGAAGAGGGAGATCGGATTAACACATCCAATTTTTGACCATTTGTCCCCACAGTAATTTCATAGAAATTTAGTGCTTTGTCATCACTCCTTTATATTTGTCTGTACAATTTATTGCATTAAATTACTTCTTGATGACCCTGATCAAGTTAATTGTAATGAATGAAGTCTGTATCTGGGTTGCATGTTGTACTTCTAATATTTCATTAGACTTTTGGGTTTACAACTAATTCATTTATTTACAGTGCTTTCTATTTTTCTGCCACATGTGTTAAGTGTTCTATAATCACAGTCATGAATCTAGACAGTATTCAACTTTTGAGGTCACTAGTATGTCTCAAAAAGTTCTATGAAGAAGAATGAAATTAGACTCTTAAATATCACCAGTTTCAAATAACAACTCAAAATAGATGATAGGATTAGATGAATTCCCAAGCTCTAAAGTTTCTACAAGAAAGACTAGAGGAAATGTTTTAGGACTTTAGCATGGAGAATAGTTTTGGAAATTACTTCCAAGGCAGAGTATACTGAACTAAACAAGGATAAATTGGAGTACATAAAAATAAAAACCTTCTTCAAAATGGAGGAGACACTCAATAGAGCCAAGACACGAACTAACAGAAAGAGAAAACATTGTTACTAGTTACATCTTTGAGAAGTGGTTAATGTTCAGAATACATAAAGTATAGAAATCAGTGAATATTAACAATACCCCAATTAAAATAAGGGAGGTGATAAATAGACATTTTTTAAAAGAAAGCACACAAATGGATAGCAGATATATGAAACAATGACCAATATCATTAATTAGAAATTTGCAAATCAAATCTACAATGACATACCTTATCACCACAGTGAGGGAGGCTATTAAGAAAACTACAAAGAATAACAAGGGCCCGTGAGGATGTAGAGAAAGAGGAAGCCTTGTGCAATGCTAGTGACAATGTACATTAGTATATTATAGAAAACTGAATTCTTATGTCTGAGCCATTATAAAGAAAATAGAACCAGTCATTTGTATGTACTCAAGAAATGTGAAATCGACATGTGGGAAAAATATACACATGTACTCCCATGGATCTACACAATAGTCAGGATAGGGAATTAACCTAAATGTCCATCAACACAAGAAAAGACAAGAAAATGTGGAATGTATGTTAAATGAAATAGCATGCAGCTTTAAAAAGCATTGAAATCCTGCCACTGGTGACAATGTGGATGGACCTGGAGAACACTATTCTAAATTGGTCAACCATAAGTGAAGCATAGAAATAAAAGCATATCGTGATATTTCTAAGATGAGGAATCTATGTTGTTCTCATAAGTGGAGCACAAAAGAGAGAGTTCACCAGACAGAAAATAGAATGGGGGGAGAGGGAGAAGTCATTCACCAGTACAATGTAACAGGGGAATAATAAGTTTCGGTTTTTTATGGCACAGAACTGTGAATATAATTAACACTAACACATTGTATATCTCAAAATAGAAGAGAGAAATGTGACTATACCCAACACAAATGATGAATGTTTCAGGGCACAGATATGTTAATTATTCTTAGTTAATACCTAATGGATACAAGAATCTAAACTTCACAGTGTAATTCAGAATATTTTAAATTATTATGAGTCAATAAAATATAAATAAGTGCATATTGTTGAATAAAGAAGTTCTGCACCAGTGTTTGGCAACTAATCTCCTCATAGCACATTTAGTCCCCCTTTTTTTGCAGTACTGGGGATATAATTCAGGACCTCATGCATGCTAGGTAATTGCAGCACCACTGAGCTACATGCCCAGTCTATTTACTCTATGTATCTGAAACTAAGACCTCCTTGACTTCAGCCCACACATAATGATACACTTGCTTTTGTTGTTTTGTTTATTTTTGGTTACTGGGATACTTTTATCATGGTTACTATTCTCTGGGTTTCCTGGCGTTATTGAAATTGTTTTACAATCTCATGATTATGTTATGTATATATTGTCTACTACTCTACCTTTCTTAAAAACTGAACAGGGTTCAAATGATGAGAAATGATCTCTTAATGCTATCCTGCAAAAAATTTCAAATATTACTTTGAAAATTATAGATTCATACGGAATGAAATAAAATGTTAATAAATATATTGGTTAACAAAGTAAAATATTGAAGTTCTTCAGTAGAAATTGTTAAAAAATACACTTCAACTTGAGGAACATTTCTACCTGGTAATGATGGTTGATGACCAAATCTGCTGAGAATTTGACATGTCTTAATAACATTGCAATAAAATTAACATCTTGCATTATAAAAAATAAAGAAACATAATTTAAACATATAATCTCATTGTGGAAAGGGTATTATTGGAACTATATTGATAGCATTGAATATTTTAAAAGCTGTTAATGTAATTCCAACCAGGCCATCATCACTTAGTGTGTTTATATTCTGAGTCATAGTGGTTAAAAACAGATTACAACTTGTGAAAAATATTTTTAAAATCTTAAAGCTTAGTCAACATCAATCTTACATTAAATAAATACTACTGAAGGTGAATACGGTGCATGTAATTTGTGTATATCTAATAGCATAATGAAATTTGTTGAAGTTGCTCTAAGAAGGGGTTAGGGAGGATGAGAGAGAAAGGTGTAGGGTGTGAATCTAATTAAGATACATTGTAACCATGTATGTAAATGTCCTAATCAAACCACTGTCTGCCACTAATATATGCTAATGAAATGTAAAAAAACAAGCACATCTGTTTGGAATGCCAAAATATCTTAGCTCATATTAATTATTATTTAGACATACAAGTATAGATACATATTTTTAGACCTAAAAGAGGAATTTGTCTTCCTGATGTCAGTAATTTTTAAATTTTTTTTTTCTGTTGTGCTGGGTTGGGGTACATTGTGGTATTTACAAAAGTTCTTACAACACTGGTATTAGTAGATATAAAGGAATTCATTCATTTTTAATTTTAAGTGAATATTGGGATTTATTAGAGAAGTAGCATATGCACGCAAGGCTGATGAAATGAATATAAGCAGAAACAATGAAGAGAACTAGATGCTATACACCTGGCTTCAGGGGTCAAGAAAAACCTTTACCAAAATCCTCACTTCTGTAGAATTGGTCTTTAGGGATATGCATTCCTGTGATCATAGTGGTGGCAAGATAGCTGGCCTAATGAAAATCTTTGGATATTGAGTCCTACGGAAAACTAGACAGTAAGAGTGAGCCTGTGACCATCACATTGTGCAAAGCTGCCACAGACAGGAAGCCCCACCTGTGCCTCCTCCCACAGACAGTCTTTCCTGACCAGGATTCTGATGACTAACTTAGTTTCCCTGCCTTTCTTGATGACTCATCTTCCATCTTTAATATCCAGGTGAGATGTTGATCAGCATTACTCTTTAAACCAGGTAACTGAATTCTCTTAGTTAATACTTTGTGAATTCAGATTATATCCATGTATCTAGTATATGTATTATTTTATTCACTTAAATATCTATTCATTTTTTCATATACTCTTGCCAAATAACATCTGTATCACTGATAATTCTTTTCTTATCATCTTACTATGTAGTCTTCCCCAAAGGGATTTTAAGTACTTAAGCACTTCCCTGCTATTTCCATTTATCATGTTAAAGATGTTCTCTTTCATTTTTTTATCTTCAACTGCCCTGACACATTGTTTCTAAAGAATGAAATGTACTATGTTTAATGTTTCATGGCAGTAAAAAGAGACCCATCAGAAAATGTCAATACAGGGGGAGATTCCAAGATGGCGGCTAGAGGTAGGAAGCAGAAAGCGACCCTCCTATAGTGAAATCTTGGAGAGACGCTGGAGACACACTTTGCAGGCATAATCACCGAGAAAAGGCATAACTTTGACCCCTCCACATCTCCAGCCGGTGCAGAGAATCTCCACTTCACGTTAAACGGAGAAACAAGGAGGGCCCCCAGGGCCACCAGTGGCCGGCACCCATATGGTGTGGGAAGACGCGGACCAGGTGAGCTTCGCAGTACCGCAGTACCTCCACAGACAAGCCTGGGCCAGAGCAGCATAGCCCCCAGGACAGACTGACCTCCACCCAGGAAAAAAAGAGGAACTGAGTAATAAGCAATAAGAACAGTTAAGACACGCTGGAAAGAGGGTGGGGCGCCCTGAGTGCTGAAGATTGGGGGAAGGGAATCCTTCCCGGGACTGTAAATAAACAAGCCAGGCAGGCCGGAGAGCCTCTGGCGGGAGCGGGAGAGGGGCGCGTGCCCAGCAACCAGGAGCGGGGAAGCTTGTGAGAGGAGGGAAGACCCACTTCCCACGTGAACTGTAAACAAACATGGCAGCCAGCAGGAGCAGCAGCACCACCCAGTAAGCAGGAGCAGGAAAGCTTCTGAAAGTGGCAGTGGGAGGAAAACTTCACAGGAGAGGGGGGAAGACCCACTTCCCACGTGAACTGTAAATAAACACGCAGGCCTGACAACACAGGGGCAGTGTCACCTTTCCCAGTGCTTGGAAAGGGGAAAGCCTGTAGCAGAGGCTCCCACACAGGAGAACTCTGAGCAAACAAAGCCTGTGGGACCAGGTGAGTGCTAGCTCACCCCAGAGATCTGCATAAATAACGCCGCCAGCTACAGGCTGAGAGCAGCAGGCAGGCAAGCCACAGTTGCAGATACCACTGTCAGAACTGTCTCCAGACGCTTTTTTTTCTTTTTCTCCCTACCTTTGATGAGAGAACAACCAAATTACACCTGCAAGCTGAAAAACTTACTGAAACTGTATTGCATTTGAACTGGGGACACTTGGTGGGGCTTTGTGTGTGTGTGTGTGTGTGTGTGTGTGTGTGTGTGTGTGTGTGTGTGTGTAGTTTTGTTCTACTTTATGCATCCCCTTTGATGAGACAACTACAGAACAACATCTGAGGCAACAACACCAGGACTGGAGATTGAGATGGACACCCAAATTATTAAGACTGAAACTGCATTGCATATAAACTTGGAAATTTTTTTTTTATTTTTTTATTTTCTAGTTTCCATTTTATTTTAATTCATTTATATATATAGATATTACTTTCATTTACTTATTTTTTATTTTTTTTTAATCTTTGATTTTCAATTCTCTCTCTGTCTCTCTAAGGTCTGTTCAGCTTACTGTCGATTAGTACACTAACACTCCCTGTTTATACCTTTGAAACTCTCTTGTCTGATACCTTGTTCTGCTTTCTCCCTCTTGTCTGTATATTTGTTTTCCCCTTTTCTTTAACTTCTTGCTTTCCATCTCAGCTAACTCTTCCATTCTAAATATTACCATTGTTATTATTACAAGCTAGAAAATACTTAATTACACACAGTACAGGGACAGTAACAACACCAAGGACAATGACGGGAAGACAGAAAAAACAGGGAAACCAGTTTCCCCACAGCAAAAAATTAGTACAGGAACCAGAGGGGAATGAAGAGAACAGAAACTCAGATCCAGACTCCAACAAAATGAAGATAAACTATGCCAAAGGACCCAATGAAGCCCACAAGAATAATTTAAAAGAAGACATACTACAAGTACTCAATGAGAATTTTATAGAGATGATACTGGACAGGGTCAACCAAAATGTACAGGAGACACTCAAGAAATTCCAAGAAAATAAAAATAGAGAATTTGAAAAAGCAAAAGAAGAAATAAAGGAAACCATAGAAGCACTGTATAAACACCAAAGTGAAAGAGAGAACACAATGAATAAATGGATAAATGAACTCAGGACAAAAATAGACAACAATAAAGAAGAAAACTGCCAGGATATGGAAAACCTCAGAAAAAAGAACGAAACAGAACTGCAAAACAAAATGGAAGGCCAATCCAGCAGAATAGAACAAACAGAAGACAGAATCTCAGAACTTGAAGATGAAATGGTAATTAAAGGAAAAACCGAAGAACTATTAATTAAACAACTCAAGACCTGTGAAAAGAAAATGCAAGAACTCACTGACTCCATCAAAAGACCAAACTTGAGAATCATGGGCATCAAAGAAGGAGAAGAGGTGCAAGTGAAGGGAATGCATAATATATTCAACAAAATAATCACGGAAAATTTCCCAAATCTAGAGAAAGATATTCCCATACAAATGCAAGAGGCCTCCAGGACACCAAACAGACCAGATCAAAATAGAACTACTCCACGACATATCATCATTAAAACAACAAGTTCAGAAACTAAGGAAAGAATATTGAAGGCTGTAAGAGAGAAAAAACAAGTAACCTACAAAGGTAAACCCATCAAAATCACAGCAGACTTCTCAACAGACACATTAAAAGCAAGAAGAGCGTGGGGTGAGATCTTCCGGGCACTGAATGAAAATAACTTCAACCCCAGGATACTCTACTCAGCAAAGCTATCATTCAAAATAGATGGAGCAATAAAAGTCTTCCATGATAAGCAGAAACTAAAACAATATGTGACCACAAAGCCACCATTACAAAAGATTCTGCAAGGGATCCTGCACACAGAAAGTGACACCGAACTTAACCATGAAAAGGCAGGCAGCACCAAACCACGGGATAAGAAAAAGCAAGACAGTAGAGAGTAACATCAAGTTAGGTACACACAATCAAACCTTCAAGTAACTAAGACAACTAAATGGCAGGAATCACCACATACCTATCAGTACTAACACTTAATGTTAATGGACTTAATTCACCCATCAAAAGACACCGTTTGACAAAATGGATTAAAAAAGAAGATCCAACAATTTGTTGCTTACAGGAGACTCATCTCACCGACAGAAATAAGCATATGCTTAGGATGAAAGGCTGGAAGAAGATTTACCAAGTCAATGGCCCCCGAAAACAGGCAGGAGTAGCAATACTTATCTCTGACAAAGTAGACTTCAAACCTACATTGATCAAACGAGATAAAGAAGGACATTCCATACAAATAAAAGGGGAAATAGACCAAAAGGAAATAATCATCAATCTGTATGCACCCAATGTCAACGCACCCAATTTCATCAAACATACCCTGAAAGACCTAAAAGCATATATAAACGCCAACACAGTGGTTGTGGGAGACTTTAACACTCCATTATCATCAATAGATAGGTCATCCAAACAAAAACTCAATAAAGAAATCCAAGATCTAAAATATGCAATAGATCAAGTGGACCTAGTAGATGTCTACAGAACATTTCATCCAACCTCTACACAATATACATTCTTCTCAGCAGCCCATGGAACCTTCTCCAAAGTAGATCATATCCTAGGGCACAAAGCAAGCCTCAGCAAATATAAGAAAATAGAAATAATACCGTGCATACTATCTGACCACAATGCAGTAAAAGCAAAACTCAACAACAAAAGTAAAGGCAAAAAACATGCAAACAGCTGGAAACTAAATAACTCATTACTTAATGAAGAGTGGATCATCGATGCAATAAAAGAGGAAATTAAAAAGTTCCTGGAAGTCAATGAAAATGAAAACACAACCTACCGGAACCTATGGAACACAGCCAAGGCAGTCTTGAGAGGAAAGTTTATAGCCATGAGTGCATATATTAAAAAGATTGAAAGATCCCAAATCAATGACCTAATGATACATCTCAAACTCCTAGAAAAACAAGAACAAGCAAATCCCAAAACAAATACAAGGAGAGAAATAATAAAAATAAGAGCTGAAGTCAACGAAATAGAAGCCAAAAAAACCACACAAAGAATTAATGAAACAAAAAGTTGGTTCTTTGAAAAAATAAACAAGATCGATAGACCCCTGGCAAACCTGACTAAAATGAGGAGAGAAAAAACCCAAATTAGTAGAATCAGGAATGCAAAAGGGAAGATAACAGCAAACATCATGGAAGTCCAAGACATCATCAGAGACTACTTTGAGAACCTATATTCAAATAAATTTTAAAATCTTAAAGAAATGGACAGATTTCTAGATACATATGATCATCTAAAACTGAACCAAGAGGAAATTAATCACCTGAATAGACCTATAACACAAAATGAAATTGAAGCAGCAATCAAGAGTCTCCCCAAAAAGAAAAGTCCAGGACCTGATGGATTCTCTGCTGAATTCTATCAGACCTTTAAAGAAGAACTGATACCAACCCTCCTTAAACTGTTCCATGAAATAGAAAGGGAAGGAAAACTGCCAAACACATTTTATGAAGCCAGTATTACACTTATCCCAAAACCAGGCAAAGACACCTCCAAAAAGGAGAACTATAGGCCAATCTCCTTAATGAACATTGATGCAAAAATCCTCAACAAAATAATGGAAAACTGAATTCAACAACACATCAAAAAGATTATTCACCACGACCAAGTAGGCTTCATCCCAGGGATGCAGGGGTGGTTCAACATACGAAAATCAATAAACGTAATAAACCACATTAACAGAAGCAAAGACAAAAACCACTTGATCATGTCAATAGATGCAGAAAAAGCCTTTGATAAGATCCAACATCATTTCATGATAAAAGCTCTAAGAAAACTAGGAATAGAAGGAAAGTTCCTCAACATTATAAAAGCTATATATGACAAACTTACAGCCAGCATTATACTTAACGGAGAAAAATTAAAACCATTCCCTCTAAAATCAGGAACCAGACAAGGATGCCCACTATCTCCACTCCTATTCAACATAGTACTGGAATTCCTAGCCAGAGCAATTAGGCAAGAAGAAGGAATAAAAGGAATACAAATAGGTAAAGAATGTCAAAATATCCCTATTTGCAGATGACATGATCCTATACCTTAAAGACCCAAAAAACTCTACTCAGAAGCTTCTAGACATCATCAATAGCTATAGCAAGGTAGCAGGATATAAAATCAACATAGAAAAATCATTAGCATTTCTATACACTAATAATGAACAAACTGAAAAGGAATATATGAAAACAATTCCATTTACAATAGCCTCAAACAAAATCAAATACCTAGGTGTAAACCTAACAAAAGATGTGAAAGACCTCTACAAGGAAAACGATACACTTCTGAAGAAAGAGATTGAGGAAGACTATAGAAAGTGGAGAGATCTCCCATGCTCATGGATTGGTACAATCAACATAGTAAAAATGTCGATACTCCCCAAAGTAATCTACATGTTTAATGCAATTCCCATCAAAATTCCAATGACATTCATTTAAGAGATTGAAAAATCTACTGTTAAATTTATATGGAAACACAAAAGGCCACAAATAGCCAAGGCAATACTCAGTCAAAAGAACAATGAAGGAGGTATCACAATACCTGACTTCAAACTATATTACAAAGCAATAACAATAAAAAACAGCATGGTACTGGCACAAAAACAGACATGAAGACCAGTGGAACAGAATAGAAGATGCAGACATGAAGCCACACAACTATAAGCAACTTATCTTTGACAAAGGAGCTAAAAATATACGATGGAGAAATAGCAGCCTCTTGAACAAAAACTGCTGGGAAAACTGGTTAGCAGTCTGCAAAAAACTGAAACTAGATCCATGTATATCACCCTATACCAAGATTAACTCAAAATGGATCAAGGATCTTAATATCAGACCCCAAACTCTTAAGTTGATACAAGAAAGAGTAGGAAATACTCTGGAGTTAGTAGGTATAGGTAAGAACTTTCTCAATGAAACCCCAGCAGCACAGCAACTAAGAGATAGCATAGATAAATGGGACCTCATGAAACTAAAAAGCTTCTGTTCATCAAAAGAAATGGTCTCTAAACTGAAGAGAACACCCACAGAGTGGGAGAAAATATTTGCCAACTATACATCAGACAAAGGACTGATAACCAGAATATACAGGGAACTTAAAAAACTAAATTCTCCCAAAACTAATGACCCAATAATGAAATGGACAAGTGAACTAAACAGAACTTTCTCAAAAGAAGAAATTCAAATGGCCAAAATACACATGAAAAAATGCTCACCATCCCTAGCAATAAAAGAAATGCAAATTAAAACCACGCTAAGATTCCACCTCACCCCTATTAGAATAGCCATCATCAGCAACACCACCACCAACAGGTGTTGGCGAGGATGCAGGGTAAAAGGAACCCTCTTACACTGTTGGTGGGAATGTAAACTAGTACAACCACTCTGGAAAAAAATTTGGAGGCTACTTAAAAAGCTAGACATCGATCTACCATTTGATCCAGCAATACCACTGTTGGGGATATACCCAAAAGACTGTTACTCCAGAGGCACCTGCACATCCATGTTTATTGCGGCACTATTCACAATAGCCAAGTTATGGAAACAGCCAAAATGCTCCAGCACTGACGAATGGATTAAGAAAATGTGGTATCTATACACAATGGAATTTTATGCAGCCATGAAGAAGAACGAAATGTTATCATTCGCTGGTAAATGGATGGAATTGTAGAACATCATTCTGAGTGAGGTTAGCCTGGCTCAAAAAACCAAAAATCATATGTTCTCCCTCATATGTGGACATTAGATCAAGGGCAAACACAACAAGGGGATTGGACTATGAGCACATGATAAAAGCGAGAGCACACAAGGGAGGGATGAGGATAGGTAAGACACCTAAAAAACTAGCTAGCATTTGTTGCCCTTAATGCAGAGAAACTAAAGCAGATACCTTAAAGCAACTGAGGCCAATAGGAAAAGGGGAACAGGTACTAGAGAAAAGGTTAGATCAAAAAGAATTAACCTAGAAGGTAACACCCACGCACAGGAAATCAATGTGAGTCAATGCCCTGTATAGCTATCCTATCTCAACCAGCAAAAACCCTTGTTCCTTCCTATTATTGCTGATACTCTCTCTACAACAAAATTAGAAATAAGGGCAAAATAGTTTCTGCTGGGTATTGAGGGAGGGGAGATGGAGGGGGCGGAGTGGGTGGTAAGGGAGGGGGTGGGGGCAGTGGGGAGAAATGAACCAATCCTTGTATGCACATATGAATAATAAAAGAAAAATGAAAAAAAAAAGAAAATGTCAATACAATTATCACTTATGGTGAGCTCTGTGCTAGGTGTCTTTGTTGCATTCAATTTTCATCAGGAAGCATTGCCAAAGTTCATTTATAGGTTCATTGAGGCATACTTGAACAAAATGTGATTGTGTTCAAGGTGCAAAACATAATGGATTGTTGTATATTATCACAGCAAAATGACTAACATAATAAAGTTAAGTAATACAGTCTTAATGTATTTCCATTGCACAAATAGGATATTTTGGATTTGCGTACAGTTGATGACAGTTCCCCTTCACAAAATACATGCTGTAGACCAAATGCTGCATGCTGTCATCGAGCCTCTATTTCACTTGAAGTCACAGACGATGATCCAAAGGGACAGTTCTAGTATGACACTAATCGTTTTATAAGATTCTTTAAGGGTGTGCTCTCTTATTAGCTTCTGTTTGTGAATCTCAGGAAATTATCATTTTATTTTTATTTGTTGCCTTATGAGACCATACATTTCATCTCATCTTGTTGTGAGATGATTTTTTGGAGGTGTTGGGGTTTGGCCTCTGGGCTTTGGGCTTATGAGGTATACACGCTTGAGCCCTGCTTCCAGCACTTTTGCTCTATTTGCTCTATTTTGGAAATAGAGTGTTGGGTTTTGCCCAGGCTAGTATGAGCCATAATCCTCTTATATTACACTTCTCCCCATTGCTGTGATGACAGAAGTATACTACCACACACAGCTTCTTTTCACTGAAATAGGATCTCACAGTCCTTTATTCCTATGTTGGATTGGAAACTGGATTCTCAATATCTCAGCATCTCATGTAGTTTTGATGGCAGGTGCACCTTATTGTTCCAGCTATTTGTTGATATTGGGGTATCATGACCTCATTTCCTAGACTGGCCTTGTTTTCCTACTTTTTTATTATCTAATTATTGTAGTATTCGGGATACATTGTGACATTTACAAAACTTCTTACAATTTATCATAGTTGAATTCACCCCTCCATCATTCACCTTTATGCCTTCCACCCTCTGTAATCATAACATGTCTCATTTTTCCATGTTTTCATATATGAGTACGGAATATTTTCACCACATTCACCCTCCTTCACCCTTTCTTTATATCCTTCCTACTACCACTGATACCAACCCCTCTACAGGCATCGTTTTACCTTCCTGTTCTCTGTTTTTGAAAAAAGGTATTTTTGTTTGCTTAAGATGGTTATACAGGGAAATTCATTGTGACATTTCAATGTTTGAACTGTAATCCTACCAAACTGAGCCTCCCAAGTAGCTAGGATTACATGATTGAGCTTAAATGCCCAGATGAGGTGCCCTTTTAAAAAATAAAATATTCCCTGTTAATTTAGTGAATAATTAGTTTTTGATGAGAGGGGTAATCCTACACACAGAGTTGTCCAGATTCTATTATAATTAATTTTAAAGTGCCTGACTTGCATTCCCATTGGGTAATCTTTGAAGCTTCAGGGTGTAGGAGGGCTAATATGGTGCAAATACTGTGTACAAATGTATGTAAATGGAAAAAAATGAGACCTGATGAAACTACTCTAGGAATGGTGGGAGGGGGGACAAAGGATAATGACAGGGAGGTGAATTCAATTATGATGGATTTGATATATTGTAAGAACTTTGGTAAATGCCACAATGTACCCCCAGCACAACAATAAAAAATGTATGAAAACCACATTTTCTAATCTTTGACCAGACTCACCTGTGTGGATGGCAAAAACATACTGAAAGTACTTTCATGGGAAGTAATGATACACATCTTATGTAAGGGAAAGATTTTTGTCAGGAGGAAAATATTAAAATTACAATGTAAATTATGACGTGTGTATGCCCACTTCAGAATAGTAGAGCTATACTATCAAGAAGCCTTAATTCAATAATCTGAATATCTGAACTCAAAATCAGTCTGAGTTCTCTCATCCTCACCTCACCTGACCATATTTTTCTCATGAGTACATGGTGTAGTGACAAGAGTTAGCACATCTTTAACTTGAGAAGAAGATCAGATGATTTTGAGGTGAACTAAAGTAGGAAAACTTTAGAAAACAGATTTCAAAATATTCTAGTCCTACTGGAAGCCACAGACTAATTATGGTTGAACATCTATGTCTTATACTTTGTTTTATTCTCACCACTTAGCACAATGAATAAGGCAGACAGAGTGAGCGTTCAATGAGAAATATTATTTCAATAAAGGGGGTGGAGGGTACACATGAATGGTTGAGGAGAGATGGGGGAATAGGAAATTGTAGAACATTAAGTCTGCATATTCAGTTGAGTTCAAAGTAACCATGAGAAATTGCATTTTCAATGAAATGACTCTCCAAGTTCACCATAGACCACCACAAGGCAGTGTTCTTGTTGAAAGTTACACTTGTATTATTATTTCTAGAGTACACCAGCAGTAATTTTGGAGTGGGGTTCATAACCTTGCATTTCTCACTGCTTCCTCATAGATTCTGCTGATTCTTGCACACATTTTATAATTTCACTTCAATCTGTCCTTTAATGACATCTGCTTGAGCACATACGATTCCAAAGATGCTGGTGAACGTCCAAACACAGAGTCAGAGCATGACATACACAGGCTGCCTCACTCAGGTCTACTCTGTATTTTTTTACATCCCTTGAAAATAGTCTCCTTACAACAATGGCCTATGATCTCTATGTGGCCATTTGTGAGCCCCTAAGGTACACAGTCATCATGAATTCCCACCTGTGTCTCATGCTGGTTCAAGTCTCCCTATCCTTATGTATTCATGTTAGTGTGCTCCAAATTCTGATGGTATTACAGCTCTCCTTCAGCACATCTCTGGAAATCCACAACTTCTGTGAACTTACTCAGGTTATCAAGGTTACCAGCTCCAGCACCCTCATCAATAACATTCTGATATTTCTTTCAATGTTCATATTTGGTGGTGGTGCTATCTTGGTGAGGTTTATCTTGCTTGTAAAAATGCTTTTGCTAATTGTCTAGTACTACAAGTTTGACTCCTAATTTCAATTCTCTAAACAAAATTTATTGCAGGTTCCACAGAAGAAAAGCCTTAAGCAAGGGTTCTGGTGCTAGCAAATTTTGTGTGTTGCACTGTTAAGAGCACAGATTTGTGAGGAATTGAGAGTGCAATTAACATATTTATACACTGCTGCAGTCCTATCTAGAGTACATCTTCCATCTGGTCATATGGTTGGGGTCATTTGAAATGCATCCTTCAGTTAGTCCTGCTTTGAAGCAAGTGTGGTGGACACATAGCCTGTGTAACAATTTTTGAGGTCTCTGACTCCATTCATGTCCTTATGAGGTAAAAAGACTACAAAAATATTCAGTGTCAGTTTCTATTCAAATTTCATAGTTAATTAATGATGGCATTTTGAGATGATTGTGAGGTAGTTGAAACACATAAATGAAGATATCTTAAGTACTTATAAGAAAACATACTTCTAAAATTAGTAATGGCTAACAAAAAAGTTAGTTTTCTTCCTTTCTTTTTATGTGCAGTACTGGGACTTAAACCTAGGTCCTCATGTTTGCTAGGCAATACCTTACCACTTGAGACTTTGGCTTTTATATTTCATTTTTGAGAAGTTTCTTGCTGACTTTGACTGGGCTTGCCTGGAACTTCTAGTCCTCCTGCCTCTGCTTTCCATTACCCATAATTACAAGTATGTTCCTTTATGCCAGGTTTAGAGTTATCTTTTATTACAATAACTTCAGAGGAAGGGAATGTACTGGAAGATACCTGGCTTCCATTAGTGCTCCATAAACTGGGCTTTTCCTAGGATTGGGTTTGCTGGAGAAGTAGAAGCAAATGTTAGGGATACAAATTTGAATGCCATTCCTTAGGGATATTTATTGGTAACTAAAACATGGTTTATTCATACTGAATATATGCTATGAATTGATGGGAGGCCCTCAGAATAGGGACATATCCTATTTCACTAATTTGTGATTAACTTATTCAATAAAGGGTAAACATTACTTGCTTGAGGTAAAAGGTCTTGCTAAGGAGAGATTTTTTTTCTTGGTTTTCCTGAATCACTCTTCTGTGATTGCAATGCAGAACATATTGATGGTTATGCAGAAAAAAAATGGATAGTGGAATTACCACTTCTATGATTAATTTATTCCTATTAGTACTTTAAAGAATTGGTAGCAATCCTTGTCAATCTCATTTAGTCCCATCCTTGCATTCCCAGGAGACACCAGTCTTTTGAATATAGAGGCAATGCACCATCCTTAGTTTAATGCTTTTATTACATGTAAATGTACAAGATAAAAATTATAGAAAATGCAAATATCCACTGATGTGTGAATAGTTGTTAATATAAACACAGACCAGATTGGGTGCCTGAGGCTCACTACTGCAATCCTAGCTATGTCGGAGGCAGAAATCAAGCAGATCTCAGTTCAAAGACAGCCCTGAGCAAATAAATCAGGTGATAGTGTCTACTGAACAGAACAATACCCAACAAAAAGGGCAAGTGAACAAATGATTCAAGTGATTGTATGTCTGCTTAGCAGGCATGAGAAGTGATGTTCCAATCCACGTACCACAAAAAAGAATGCAAACCTGCTTCAATCAATATTGAGAAGGATAGAAAACATGGCCTTAAGCCAAAAAAGGCATTTTCTGAATTAAAAATACAGTATATATCAAATATGAATATATAATATGGAATGCTACATAAACACAAGATATTTATGGCTATGTCATAGCTCACATAAAAAGCCTCCAGGGCTGTGATGATGAAGTTTATTATCATGGCTATCTCTGGGAAGAGAAGGTCAGGGATGAGATTGCAGAAATAAGCTGGAACTGTATTGCCTTGCACCATTTGGTTAATTTTTAAAAAGTGCATTGCAGTATTTGAATTGATGATGCTGACTCATGAGTTTAAGCCCCTCATTGTCTCTTTTTGTACTTTTCAGGATGCTTCAAATATTAGATTAGAACAAGACAATTAGTTAATTACCTTATGTGTTGTTTATGTTTATATAAATTTCACACTGCTATAGCTATCATTGTTTAAAATGCTTTTCTCATAATATTTTGTAATTTAATCTTAAACTTATATAACTATTTTAAATATTCATTTAGAACATCTAAAACATGATGAGCATATAGAATATTATGTAACATGAAATCACATAACAATAGTATAAAAGTAGTACAAAGTATAGTTTTGTACAAACTATTGACATGCTATCATCATGACACTACCTGACTGTGCATTGTTTGCATATCCTTTCCCCTACAGATCATTTAGGTCCTTTTCCACTGTTGCTTCATTACACAAGGATGGGTCATGATGGCATTTTGTAGCCATCCTTGCTTTGCTCAGCCCTGGGGTATTATTCCTGAGGTGTCCTCTGTCTTTCTTCTCTCTTTTGTCTTTCACTCTTTCACCTTGAACTTCCATCATAAGCATCAAGACTTGTCCACAACTTAAAAATATGATAGGAATAAACATTTCATGCCTCTATATGCTAAGTTGTGTGCTTGGTTATTTTCATCTACTTATATTGCTTTTTGAAACATCCCTGTGCATTTTTGTAGCCGTCTCCATCATGCAAATGGGAAAATTGTAAAACTTAATTTTCTCAGAGAGAATCAGGCCCTTCAAGTGTCACAGATCCATTTCACAATGAGGAATTAATCACTGGATTAATAACATTCCATGTCTTATGCTCAACTGGCCTACACTTTTATAACCAGTTGTCTGTTTCCAGACAATGTCAACTCCTGCTCAGGGCCTCATTTGTGAAACAAAAGCCTTGGATTAGGGGCTCATTACACCACTCAATGTCACACATACAGTGCTTCCATGATATGAGACCCTGAACCTGATGCCATGTTACAGAAATTCCTTAACTATACTTATAAGATAAGCAGGTGGATCTGGCATGGTTAGCACTTGCCAATTTTCATTTTTAAAACTAAAAACCTTTTTTTCAGTCTTCAAACAACAAAGACTTCTTTTTCCTAAAATAATCAGATTTACAGATGGAAAGGGCATATGAATTATCTTTAAAACATTTCATTTAAAGGAATTCTCTTTATAGGATCTAAGTACTAATTTAACTTTGAGAAAAATTCTCAGATGTCATTAGAAGACAAAAGAATTTAGCATAAGTTAAGTAAATTCATTCCCTTCTCCAGGAACCAGCACCATTATATTGTCTCCATTAGCAAAATCTGATCTAATTCAGTAATCCTTCCTTCTTGTGTGGTTTCAAACTCTGACATCTTCTAGTACCACATTGACAAGTCACTACTTATATTCCCTCGATATGTACTCACAATCTTTGTCATGATGTGATTTCTTGATCCTCTACTTTGTCCACAAGCTCTAGTGGAAGTAGCTGTGATAAGTGGATGGCATCACTAGACTCCATGGTTACCCCAGAAATGAATCACTCTGATTCTTCATTGCCACTTTTCCTTGATCCAGCAATTCCTTTTTTAGGAATCTGACAAAGTCTTAGGACAGGGGAGATGCTTACAGCTGATCCATCATGTGGCCACACAGTATTACTCCAGGGATCAGTGCTGAGGCTCCATGTTCACCAGAATCAGGGATGAGGGAGATGAAACAGAAAATAGGAAGGAGTGCCTTATCCAGGTCTGACTCTTAACATTACTTTTCTAGCATTGTATGTGATACAAATGGAAGACGTGTAAAGAAAAAATAAGTGATTGACAAATGCTAGTGGATGAGAGGGGTTTACTTCTTGTTCTCATGAATTCTCATAAGAAAGGGAATTTGATAAAGAAAGATCATGGGTCTATCAATGAAAGTTAATTATAATGACTCCTATTAAGTACTTTTTAGTTTGCAATTAGCCATCTCTACCTATTTTGACCTCTCGTCATATGGTCAAAGAATGATAAATAGAAATAAGTATGTGTGTTTTACAAATTACCAGTAAGGAAAAGGGAAAGAACTTCTGAAAGTGAGTGTTTTATCATATCTCTAAAACATAAAGGTAGTATTACATAGGAAGTTCTGAGGGTTTTCATTCTTCATGGCCTGCAGTTGGAACTGAAGGCCTCATACATGGTAGGCAAATACTCTAGCATTGATTTATACCTCCATCCCTGTTCTGCATTTTCATCTGCATGTATTTTGAGGTATGCCAAAATTTTGCAATTATTTTTATAAGTACCCAAATCATAAAAGGATGATTGTATAGGTGTATTTGCTTCAACTTTCTTTTTCTATCTCTCCAAAAGTCATTCTGAAAATGTGCCTAAGTTGCCTGGGTATCCAGGTTAATTAAGACATGCTTTCTCATGTTGGATGTCCAGCTAATAAAAAAGACATGCTTTCTCTAGGACTTGGATGATAATATACATAATATTAATGACTCCACATATATAATTACATATATAATAAAATGTGTATATGTATATATATACATATATATATATACTTATATATAATTCTCTTTTCCTCCATTCTGTCAGGGGAAAAATGCTTCACTTAGCTTCAGAAAAGCAAAATTTTGCTTTCAATAATGAAAAGAAAGTCACAGCAATGTGTTTTCCCATGTCTCTCTTTCTCTCTCTCTCAGGAAAGATCACATAACTTGTGGATACATTTTAAATTCTCCACATCCATAACTAAAAAGGCCACCTGTTCTAAATGATGCAGTTATGGTGCCCTTACCAGTCTGGGTGCTTAAATTACTCTGTGGAACACAACCATTGTGCTGTGCATCAATTAATATCAATATCATTTAAACATTAATCTGAATATTTGCAAATTTAGGTAGAACTGACTTGATCAGGCATCACTTTCTTATCTTGATCTCAGGTCATAAACTATGGCCTGTAGTGTCACAACACCAGGTGTGTGTCATTCGATATGTGCCATCCACAATATCTCAACACAGAGAATAGAAGACTAAATATAAGAGAGTAAATGCAGGATATTGTTTACTAGGATATCATTAATGTACCTCGAAGGGAAAAGATGTAAACTGAGTAATTTTAAAGGAAGATAAGGGTTCTTAGAAGCAGTACCTCATAAAAGCTCAGTGTACCAGTTCTGGAGTCCAGCGTTCTGATGCAAAATCTGGGCTCTGAGTCCCATTAACAGCATCTTTGGACAGGTTGCTAAACCACACAGTGTCGTGTCCTCACTTATAAATGGAAAAGAATGGTACTTAACTTACAGGTCTTATAAAAGGACTGAACTATCTGATATTTTAAAACATCTATATTATTGCTTAACATATGATGAAAGTCAAAATTGCTCTCATTATTTACAAGATTGGTACTCAAAAGGTGAATGCAAATTTTAGGAGGACTCAAGTCTTAAATATGAAAAAGAAAAAGAAGATATACTACTAATAACAAAGGAAATGATTTTTTAAATATTTATTTTGTTATTTTACATTAAAAAGAACATTGACTAACCCAGCACAATGAGAGCCTTCTGGTCTCAAGGCAGTGTAATTATTGACATTAACCAGGACTCCTTGTAGGAAAGCCTGGATATAGGTTATAGACAGAAAGTGTATAAGGGTCATAAGCTATTCTTCACATTATGTTAAGGGAGACATGAGAATGCCAGGATCATTTCAGAAGGCATCAGGAAAGAAAAACTGAGGAGGTTTCAATGACAGCAGGAAGGACAATTTGAGATAAAAACCTGCAATGAAATACGTCAAGTGTATTTAAGAACCACGTTCATATTTGGGTGATTGTAAAAATCCAATCCATTATTTTTATTATGAATTTTAAACTAGCATATAATAATGTTATGTAATATGAATATAATAATATGTATCATATAATAAATTATCATTAAATATTTGCCACTAAATTATTTGCATATAATAACTAATAGTTAAATGATATTTTTTTCATATTTCATCTGATACAACAGTGGAAAGACATCATTCTAGAAATAAGGTTCCTCAGATCTCTCATGTCTCAGCTCTTTCTACAATTAACCAATATTAATTTTCTGCCTGACTTCAGGTCTTTATAATGAAGTAATAAAATAAGTAGCAAACAGAATTCACCACCTTGTTATTTTCTTTTATTCCTCTTCTTCTCATCCCAAACATGATATCAATGTAGTAGTGTCTCTGAGGTATCACTGTCCATAATATATGTAGTCATAATTTAAAAGTATCGATCACAGCCTGGATCAGTTAGAGAATGCAGAGATGAATTGTCCTGTGACAGTGTGGCGGAATACTGTGGTAGTTACAATCAATATAGGATGCCTAAACATATCAACATTAAGTAGAAACTGCTTAATAATGCCAATTATAAATATCACACATACTAGAGTCATGCTTACAGAAAATGTTTAAAGTTCAACACAGGACAGAGATACCTTGATTGAGTGAATACTATCAAATATAACCAAGCTGTAGGAGAATACTCTATACCATGGTAGAGTGGTAATTTTATAAAGGGAAGGAAACATTTCCAGTTTGTGCAAATACATGGAATGTAGAGCTTTATTTAAGATTCTATTATTTTTGCAATAAAAGAACTGGAGAAAGGGCAGAGAATTGTGTTAATGTTTTACAACTTTCTCATGGATAGATAATCTCTTTTTATTCTCTTTACTTGCTTTTTTCATTTTTATGGTACTGGGGTTTGAACTGAGGGTCTCACATTTAGTAGGCAGGTTCTCTGCTGCTTGAGCCATGCTTTAGCCATCTCTGTTTCAGGTATTTTTGATAGCTTCTCATACTGTTGCCTAGAGCTGGCCATGGATCCTGATCCTTCTCCACATGACTCCTGTTTAGCTAGTAAAACACACCACTATGTCTGGCTTATTGGTTCTGATAGGATTTGGATAACTTTTTGCCTGGCCTTGAACCTGGATCCTCCTGATATCTGCCTCCCGATTAGCTGGGATTATAGGTGTGACCACCATGCCTGTATATCCTTTCTACTTTCTATTATGTATGTATGACCCATATTGAAAATATGCTAACTTCTTCAGATACAAAAATATTTCAAATTATCTTACAGAATACACTTTTTCTATGTAACGTTTTTGCTAGTTATGTTTTATAATTTCTGTATATCATCTAATTTATATATTATTTAATTCATTTTCATTACTATATATGTTTCTTATATCCTGGTCTGATGAATTTTGCAATCATTGATGATTTTTCCTTAATTTCTTTTTCACCTGGGGGTCAAAATTCCCAGGGATAGTGTTATGACAGAAACACACCCTTAAAATTTGCATTATTTAAAGCTAAAATGTTCTCTCTTTCTTTCCTCTTGATTCAACTGTTCCAGCCTATCTATTCCTTCTGAGTGGTAAAAATTACCTCAAGAAACCATTCATGGAAGATACACAAAGAGACATACATACCCTGTCTCTCTGTTTCTTTCTCTCTCTCTCTCTCTCATGACAGGCAATGTCAAAACAGGATCCTACACACCTAGCACTTGTTTGATGTGTATTCTATATTTATTTCTTGTCATTGAGGCATTTCCATTAGGTAACCCTTAACTTTACTCAGCAATACTTACACACATAAAATTTTAAACTTTTATGATATGCACTATGATGAATGGAGCAATACAGTTTTCCAAATAAGTATCACACCACAGCTAATTAACACATCCATCCCACAAAGGAAATGAGGGTACTAAGGCTTCTCATCCAGTTGAAGATTTTCTTCTTATTCTTATTAAGAAAAAAAGAAAAAGATTTCTGTTTTATTCATAAAGATAATGAAAGAACTCGAGTTAAATTCATGATGTGTGGGGCTAATCTCACACCAAATGATCATTCCTGATATAGTTCCTGCTCTCTTCCCCATGAGAGGAACACCATTGCCCATTCGACACCATTCAACAGGATTATCTTAGTCCACATCACCATGTAAATCTCTCTCTGCCAAAGACCTACCACAAAATGGTTTTAATTTTCATCTGTTTTTTAGAGAGGCCCTGCATTTCATTTTTTACTTATTTAGCTATTCATCTAGTGTTTATTTTATTTTGTGATATACTTCTTATCTCATTAAATAAGGATTTCATTTTAAATGGGAGAATGCCATCTACCTGGGTAACAAGTTTCTCTTAGAAATATTGCTAAAGAAGACATGTTTTGTTTGCAAGGAGACTATTGTGAGCTTCAAGTTTATGTGCTTCACCTTCTTGAATGCTTTCTGTGAGATTCAAGCTTACATCCACCTAGATGGATGCTCTGTACTTGCTTCAATTAAGTTCATGTGTGCATTCTCATTCAGGGAAATCTTGGTGCTACATTTAGGATAAAAGTGTTAAAATTAAAATAGCAATTATGAAACCTGTATGATCACTTAGTAATGAAAATTGTTAGGCATGAGCAGAGACTGGGCAGAGAGTTAACTCAGAAGTTCAATGAAGAGCCCTCTGACATGGTCATTATCAACTGTCTACCATATGTCCAAGACATGTGCTCATAGGTACCCAGTGCTGATAGCATGAACTGATACATATGTAAGTTTATAAGCATTTCACAAGATTCCGAGGCATGCCAAAGTTGGAGACCATTGCTGTACAATATAATTTGGTAAGGTCATTCTTATGCTACTTTTTGAAGATATGGACTTATTTTAAAGAAATATCCATTATCTTTTTTTCTTATCATCTCATCATTTGCAATAATATGTGTAAATATACTGATGGTCCACAAAGAGTGAATGAAAGTTAGAAGGGTAGAGCAGAGGAAGGGAGGGAGAAGGTAAACAAGGATTTGAATATTCATATACTTCAAAATAAAAGTAAGAAAATTTTTCCATATTATAAGAATGTGGGTTCTGTAAGAATAGAGTTAACAAATTCAGTAGGAGTATGTTTTTAAAAGACATATTGCTAATCATCTTCCCCAGAACTTATCAAGCCTAAGTTTAGAATGATAAACGATTTTCATATGTACCACATCCACCTACAGAGATGTATTGCATGTACAGTTAAAAATCATTTCATTTTTTTCACTTCATCTCTTCCATAAGACTGTGCAGCAGCACAGAAGCCAGAAATCAGACAACTATTGCAGAGTTCATTCTTATAGGGCTACTACATGTTCCAGAACTCCATTCCTTGATCTTTAGCACATTCCTAACCATGTACCTAATAACCATTCTGGGAAACCTGTTCATGATCCTGGCTGCCAGCTCTGACTCCCACCTCCACATCCCCATGTATGTCTTCCTCTCCAGTCTGTCCTTCACTATACATCTGTATAGGCACCACCACAAAAGATGGTGGTAAATATCCAAGACCAGACTCAGAACATCACTTACACAGAATATCTCTCCCAAGTCTGTTTTTTTCTGATTTTTTGTAGTTTAGAAAGCTGTCCCCTTGTGGTAATGGCCCATATTCTCTATGTGGCCATTTGTCATCCTCTAAGGTATACTATCATCATGAATCCAGGCTTCTTTGTCTTACACGTTCTACTCTGCCTTCTCGTTACTAGTGTGAATGCCTACAACAAGACTGATGATGTTGTGGCTATCTTTCTGCACAGATGTGGAAATCCCTCACTTCTTCTGTGAACTTCTTCAAATCAAGAGGCTCTCCTGTTCTGACACAATCATTAATAACATCCTTGCATATTCAGGGAGTAGCATATTTATTGGTGCTCCTCTCTGTGGAAACACTCATAGACTCAAATCATCTCTCTTTTGAGGATCCCATCAGTGGGGGGAAGGTTAAAGCATTTTTCACTTGTGGGTCTCACCTTTTAATGGTTTCCATACTCAATGGGACAGCTTTTGGAGTGTACATGAGTTCTGAGGTTACTGACTCTGCCAACAAAAAATATAGTGGTTATGTATATTGTGATTTTTCAAATGCTGACCTCAATTGTCTACAGTTTGAGAAATGGGATAAAGGAATCATTGAAGAATGTCATTGTTGGAATGTCTTCTCTTCTGCAATTTTGTTTTCTTTCCAGTCTCGGGTGTCTAGAATGACTTAGAATGACAGAAGAACTTATGAGCCAGAATTCCTGACTCTATCACCAAGTTCTGACAAAATTTTCTAGAGTAATTCCATTTCAAGTTATGCTTTCTATTTGGGTTTGCACTTTGTTCAGTTGTGGAAAATTTTCAAGCAATTTCTGTCTTCATGCTCCAAATTACTGCTCTGCTTCCATTGAGAAACAACTTAAGTTAGGGGACCAGTTTCACTAAAAATCACATGGAACAGTTTCTGAGAATGCAAATTTGTAGAAAGTGGAAAAGGTAGGGAAAGTATTAAGCAACTTCAAGTTCATGTCAGGAAACTGGATTTGGGCTATTCCCTTTGTTGGGTCCAGTTATGTTGGATCCCATGTGTAGACCTAGTGAGATGAAAATGAAATGAATCTTCATACTTGACTTTGTAATTACTGAGATGTTCCTTGAAAACTGTTTCCTTATGTGGTCATATTAACATCTTCCCTGCACGATTTCATTATTTATACAAGTCACATAATTAATTTCTCAGTGGCTTGAGATTGTTGTTTTTAAATAAATCCACTTTAAAAAATATCCTGTCAATTCTTAAAGAAAGTAAACAGTATGTAATGTACTGAGAAAATTAACATATTTCTTTGTCTTTCATTACAGCTTGAGGATTTGGGAATGCATAGATTTGGGACATGTGCCTTCATTGTATCCTACAATGGCCTCTTAAGGACTTTTTATTCTTTTTCTCCAGGTGGTTGAGCACATACACATATTATAACTGCATATGAAGTGAGAGACAGTAACTGAGTCCTCACAATATGACCTGTAGAACTATCCTTGGAGTCTCACAGAGAATATCTTAGTCATGGTTTGAATGGTGATTCTCAAGAAATGACATTTGCACATCTTAGTAACTATGTGTGACCAATATGATCATATGAAAGTAAACCATTCCAAGAAAAAAGGATCTCTGAAGAGTTCATCCCACATTTTATTGTTGAGCCTTAAATATAGCTTCGTATCTCCTGTTGGTATAGAGAAAGGGAAATTAGATGAATGTGACCACATTTTTGTTGGTGCTATACACATTTCACAAAAACTCTAATTTCATAGAAATCTAATGCATGATCATCCCAGTATACACATGTATACAATTTATTACATAAGTTTGCTTCTTTTTGACATTGATGTCTTTTGAATCTGAATTGAATTTTCACCATTGCATCTTTGAGTTTCCATCATGTCTGTTCATTTATTTTCAGGGTTCTCAAATTTTGCACAAAATCTTTCTGATAGTGATAATAATTGGTTGGCTATTTGCCTGCCATGGTAAGTATAACTGAGACAATATTCTCTTTCATGTTTCTTGATGAGAAAAAAAGATACTTGTATATTTGATACAATAATTAAAGGTAAATTGTGCATAACATTTCCAATGGAAATCTGAGGGAAATAATTTGCCAAATTCAAATTCATTGCAGCAATTATGTGCATAATATTGAAACCTAAAAGGACATCAAAATCACTGACGCTGTGTCACCCCAAGCCATTTGTTTTGGTTAAATATATGAACTCCCTCTTGATTAACTGATTTGGAAATATGTAAGCATTCTTCACTCAGTATCCTTCATTTCACTTGACAGTCTTTCAATTATTCCTATTCCGGCAGGTGCACAGGCAGCCTGGATGCTTGTGCTTAGAAGTTGTCTCTTTCTCCTACTATGCTCAGCTTCAGATGTTTTAACACATTGCTGCTTTTCTCTTCAGCTATTTTAAATATGTGAATGTTTCAAATTTATTCTCAGTCCATGTTTTGGAATATTCCAGCACATATCGACTTAGAAGTAATAATTTGATATTTAAGAAAACACTATAAAGAAAGTCTCATTAAAATAACAGTTGGAACATGTAAGACTTCTGAAAGCATATACTGTGGGTCTTGTTTTAATGCTGACAGTTGTCAGAAATACCTTTGTGTTCATAGAACCGAAGACATGGAAAATTTAAATCTTCTGTTCTGTTTTATTTGTGTAAATATTCAGAATGTGATGGATCCTTGTTGACATTTTTGTATTCATTATCCAGTAATATTAATAGGTCAACTCAGGTTGGGGATGATGTCAACTAAGTCTGATGTTCTGACATCAAATGCGCATGACTGTCCCTTGAAGGAAAAAAATCATCTCCAGGACTCTCACATTGCTCCATCTGTAGTCTCAGTATCCTTTCTCTTTATAGAAAAACTCCTCACCAAGATCTCTACATTCACATTACCCAATTACTCTCATTCCATAGGCTTCTGAGGTCAATACAAGCAAGGTCTTTTCTTATTACACAAATGGTATGTTCACAGATGTCCTCACCTATCACCAATCAGGTCTCTACACTTGAATACACTTTACTGATTGATGCTTGTTGATGATATGTAGAATACCATAAATCCATCCACTGAGATATAAGTGAACTTTTTAAAGTTATTCCACTATGTTTTACTGAAAATTTCAGGTATTCTAAGTCCATAGCTATTGGTCTAGTGCTGTACTCTTCAGTTCTCCTATATTTTTCAAATCAAGAAGCTTTAAATAGAAGTCAAACAGAAACCATCACCAGTTACAAATATCAAATCAAATTTGATTAAATACTTAAATGTAAGAACAAAAGCTCTGCAACTTCCACAAGAAAATATAGAATATTTGGGCATTGGCTTTGTCAATGCATTTTTGATATGAACCTCAAACACACAGGCTACAAAAGAAAATTTATAAATTGTACTAAAGGAATAAAAAATGCTTTGGGATAGGAAAGTAAACAATCAACAGAACCAAGAGACAAATTATAGTTTGGAAGAAAATAGTTGCACACTATACATCTGACCAAGGGCTAACTATAGAGACTATATATAAAGAATATATATTAAGAATATGCTTAATATTTAAAGCACAAATAACCCAATTAAAAATTGGCAAATCTGGTTGTTCACACTTGTATTCTAGCTAAACGGGAGACTTAGATTGGATGGAACACAGTTCCAGTCCTCCCCAAGCAAAAAATCATGAGACGCCCGATAGTGACACATAGGTGTATGTGGTTGTGTGTACCTGTCATCCCAGCAATGAAGGAAGGTACAAATAGAAGGATTGTGTTCAAAGCCAGACTGGGCAAAAACTGAAATGCTATTTCAAAAATAATGAGAAAAATGGCTAGAAGTGTGGCTCCAGCAGTAAAGTGTCTAGAAGATGTGAAATCCTGACTTCTAATACAATTACCATCAATATATAGGTGAATAAAAAGTTTTAAATGGACATTTATTAAAAGAAGACATGAAATGGGCAACAGATAGCTGAAACAATGTTCATTACCATTAATGAAGGAAATGAAAATCAAAACATAAATGAAAAAGTAGGCAGAGTGGCACCCTGTATTTGTACCTATTCAGGACACTGAGGCAGGAGAATTGCTTGAGCACCACAATTGGAGGCCAGCTCAGATGACACAGAAAGACTCTATCACCCACAAAAATCAAAACTAAACCCAAAACAAAACAAAAAAAGTCAAAATGAAACATCATGTCTCTCAAGTAAAATTACATCTTATAAATAGGAGAAAAGATATCGAGTGTTGCCAATGATATGGAAAAATGGATTCCTTGTGCAGTGATGGTGACAAGGTAAGTTAGTACAGACATTATGGAAAAGAATGTGGTGGTTCCTCAGAACAATAAAGCTACAGCTACCAGAGAAGCTAGGAATCAAAATACTAAGTTTATATTCAAATGTAATAAAATAAACATATTGAAAAAACACCCAGAGTCCTATGCTTACTACAAGATTATGCCGAGTAGTCTGTATGAAGACTCAACCTAAATATATACTGACTCATGAATGTATAAAGAAATATGTTGCATAATCAAAAGGGAATATTCTTCAGCCATGAAAGCATGAAGTCCTGACATTTGTGTCAATAGGAATGGATTTGGAGGACATTTCGTTAAGTGAAATAAGTCAAGCAAAGAAAGATATAGTATGATGTGACTCAAGAGGAATCAGGCCGATTTCACATTAAAGCAGATGTTTCCAGAGGCCAGTGAGAGCAGGAGGGATAGGGGAGAGGGATGAATCAACAGGTACAATATTGTTGCTTGAGGGAGCAATAACATTCTGCTGTTTTATGGAAAACTGGAGGTAATGGAATTAGGATTAAGACAACATACATCTCAAAATAGTTGGAATAGAAAAATTTGAGTGGGCAGAGTAAAAAGAAAAAGGTAAAAGTTTAAGGTGATAAACATGCTAATTATCCTTTTTCAATCATGTCCCAAAGTATAAAATTATCAAAGAATCATCTTGTGCACAGGAACACCTAAAAATGCTGTACCAACCACAACTAAATAACTTAACTAACAAGGAGGTCTATTTAAGATCATGGCAACCAATTTCCTCATAGGATATTGAGAGTTCATTATCTGCAAAGATGAATCACTTTGCTGTTTAGGGAGTCCTTTGGCTCAATGGAGTTCATTGACTTCTTTCTCCTCATACTTTATGTTTTCATTTTTCCCACTGAGATAATAATTTTACCTTATTATGTAATGATACTGTTCTCTTTTTGGTTCCTACAAAAAATGATTTTGTTTTATAATCCCATTGAAGGTCATGATGAAAATTGTGACACTATGATCATGTCCTAAATTTTAATCTACTTTGTAAAATGTAGCATCATATAGAATGAGTCAACTTTGTAGAAACAGGTTGATAAACAAGTCAAAATACTGAAATCCTTAATATGAAAATTTTAATATAAACACCAGCATGGGGCATCATAACCACACATTAATGATGGTTGAAATCTACCCAAATGTATTGAGTGTATGGACACATCATAGTACCGCATTTAGGTGATTTGTACTTGAATTAACATCTCAATAAAAATTAAAGAGACACAATTTGAACTCACAGTTTCCTTTTTGAAGATAATCATTAAAACTCTTGTGATAATATTGAAGAAGTATTTATAAAATTCTAACCAGGGAATCACACCCATGTCTATGATTTTAGCATTCAGCATTCATAAAATAAATAGACTAGGATGATCTGTGCAAAATATAAAGCAGTGAACATCTATGATACAAAAATTAGACACCTCTAAATGTTTGAAGTTTTATATGAACTTAGTTAATATTTATATTTGCATTTTATATATAACTTAAATGAAGACATATTTTTATACTTAGAATAGGAATCAGTCTAGCTATATAAGTAATAGCTTACATTTCTCTCTGATTGTAACCTGAAAGGAATGCTGAAATGTGCTTTGTTGTTTTGTTTATTTACTTATTTATTCACTTATTTACTCATTTATTTATGTATTTCAGAGAGGGACTTGCTAGGTAACTCAGGCTTGTCTTGACTTGTGACCTTCCTGCTTCAGTTTTCTGTGTCTGGAGTTAACAGGAATACACCAGCATGCTTAGGTTGTCATTTGTAATTTTTGTTCAAGTTCTCTGAAAGGGAAATGAGCAGAACAGTGGAGAGAAAGGCATGGTATGTGCATTGCGTCAGGGGTCCGGGAACTGGTCATAATGAAATCTCCATTTCCATAGAGTTGGTCTTTAGGATATGCACACCTGAGATCAGAACAAGGTAAAATTGTTTTTTGGATATTGATCCCCAGGGATGAACATACTTTATGAACCAGTCTGCAACCTTACTTAATCACCCTTTCCTTATCTGGAAGTAACTTTCGAGGCTACTTCCAGGGATGACCAGGAGACCACTTACTTACTCAACTGGTACTTCCTGTGGTAAGATCTTCCATTATCACTGTCCAGATGAGATGTTGGGCATCATTGTTCTGGAAGCCAACCAGGAAATACAGAGTTGTTTACTAAATGCTTTGAAAATGCAGGTGGGTGTTTTACTAGAACTCCTGCAGGGAATAAGTATCAAGAGGACATGTATAGAATGAAGCAAGATCCCCTATGTGGCTCCTTTTAATTCTCAGTTATCCTGCCGAAATACTCTTATACAGCTCTGTATGATATACACACAGCTCTCATTCTGCTCCTCTCAACTTCTCCACCAGTACAGGTTCTGTTTCATTCTGAACACAAATCTGCCTGTTCTAAGACATACTTATAGTCACAAAATATCTCATAATTGAATTGTATTTTGTGAAATGAATGTTGGACAGAGGTGGTTGCAATAGCTGCTAGGACTGCCATAATTAATTAACCAATCTGAGTGGGTTAAGAACAGAAATTTATTTTCTCACAGTACTGATGCTAAAGTTCATAGACCAAAGTGACTGCCTGCAGGGGTTCCTAATATATCCTGAAAGGATGCTGTTGTTGCTTTTCATATATTTTGTTATGTTTTGACCCTATCTTTTCCAACAGATTCCTCAGCAACGTGAAAGCAGTAAATCTATCAACTGCTTCAGAATTCATTCTTCTGGGACTCTGAGACAATCCTGAACTGCAACTGTTCATCTTCAGCCTGTTTCTCTTCATGTACCTGGTCACCATTCTGGGAAACCTGCTCATTATTACACTTGCCGTGAGCTCTGACTCCCTCCTCCACACGTTCATGTACTTCTTTCTATCAAGTCTGTCTTGATAGAATTGTCATGGTCTTTTCATGAATAGCTTTCATATAAATTTTATACAGATATTGAAATTTTAATTTCATATTCTGTTTCTTTGTCATGAAATATCCTATTTTGATTTTGTCTACAGAACATTTTAATGTATGCACCTTGATGCTTTGGTACACTTATGTTGATGTACACAGACCTTGTGAAGTAGTTTCTATAGAAAAATTTTTTTCTTTATTATTGTGCTGGATAGATTACATTGTGGCATTGGCACAGGTTCTAACAATGTATCAAATATATAATACTTTAATTCTCCCCCTTTTCCACTCTTCTTTATCCCCACCCCCTGTTTCTGGAATAATTTCAACAGGTAACATTTAAAAAAAATGTTTAAATTGGGATATATTCATTATATTGGGGGGAGATTTGTATTGACAGTTTTGATTATTCTTATATTGTACATTATTTACATTGTCCCCATGGTCTTTCCCCTCAGCCTCCTCCCTACCCCATTTAAAATAATTGCATGAGGTTTTATAGTTCTGTTTCATATAGGTATATGTAGTGCATCAACCATATACTGTCACCTAAATCTCAACAGATAACATTTTTGCATTATCATACATATGTACCCATTTTTTCAAGTCCAAGTACCACAAGAAATGAAGAAAAAAAAACCCTCTCTCCTTTGATGACACTTTCCCACACAGACATTGTGGCTGGGAGTCTCAGAACACCTTAGGCTGTGAATTTTCAAATCTTCCAGGTTGCTGTAGTCTGCCTACAGGCTATGTACAGGCAGTTTCTGTAACCTGAGCTCTCTGCTAGCAAAGGCTAGATGCTTTCTCTTTGAAATTTTCCACAAGCAGGTAGGGTATGGCTGTTCAAACACTGGCTCTTTCCCTTCCCAAGCTGTCTTTATCTTCTCAGTTCAACCCAAGTAAAAACCTCTCCATCTCCAAGTTGCGGCCATCTCCTCTCATACACTGTGGCCAGGTATCTCAAGATGCCCTAAGCTGTGATTGCTGTTTGTTTTCAAGTCCCCCTGCATACCTGAGTCTAGGTCAGGTGGCCCTCTCTCATGATGGTGCCTTTCCACAGCTCTCTGAGACATGGAGAAGGAAAGATTATATCATTTGGTCATGTCTGGCCTGTTACATGCTGAGGCAGTTACAATCCAGCTAAAGCCCTGCACTGGCTTGAAGTTTGCAGGAGGTGTAGTTTTTTTTTTCCCCAGCTAGGACTGTCAGTCTGTTGTGGAGGATATCTGGCTTACTTTTTTTTTTCATTTTTCTTTTATTATTCATATGTGCATACAAGGCTTGGTTCATTTCTCCCCCCTGCCCCCACCCCCTCCCTTACCACCCACTCCGCCCCCTCCCTCTTCCGCCCCTCAATACCCAGCAGAAACTATTTTGCCCTTATTTCTAATTTTGTTGTAGAGAGAGTATAAGCAATAACAGGAAGGGACAAGGGTTTTTGCTGGTTGAGATAAGGATAGCTATACAGGGCATTGACTCACATTGATTTCCTGTGCGTGGGTGTTACCTTCTAGGTCAATTCTTTTTGATCTAACCTTTTCTCTAGTACCTGTTCCCCTTTTACTATTGGCCTCAGTTGCTTTTAAGTTATCTGCTTTAGTTTCTCTGCATTAAGGGCAACAAATGCTAGCTAGTTTTTTAGGTGTCTTACCTATCCTCATCCCTCCCTTGTGTGCTCTCACTTTTATCATGTGCTCATAGTCCAATCCCCTTGTTGTGTTTGCCCTTGATCTAATGTCCACATATGAGGGAGAACATACGATTTTTGGTTTTTTGAGTCAGGCTAACCTCACTCAGAATGATGTTCTCCAATTCCATCCATGTATCAGTGAATGATAACATTTCATTCTTCTTCATGGCTGCATAAAATTCCATTGTGTATAGATACCACATTTTCTTAATCCATTCGTCAGTGCTGGGGCATCTTGGCTGTTTCCATAACTTGGCTATTGTGAATAGTGCCGCAATAAACATGGATGTGCAGGTGCCTCTGGAGTAACAGTCTTTTGGGTATATCCCCAACAGTGGTATTGCTGGATCAAATGGTAGATCGATGTCTAGCTTTTTAAGTAGCCTCCAAATTTTTTTCCAGAGTGGTTGTACTAGTCTACATTCCCACCAACAGTATAAGAGGGTTCCTTTTTCCCCGAATCCTCGCCAACACCTGTTGGTGGTGGTGTTGCTGATGATGGCTATTCTAACAGGGGTGAGGTGGAATCTTAGCGTGGTTTTAATTTGCATTTCCTTTATTGCTAGAGATGGTGAGCATTTTTTCATGTGTTTTCTGGCCATTTGAATTTCTTCTTTTGAGAGAGTTCTGTTTAGTTCACGTGCCCATTTCTTTATTGGTTCATTAGTTTTGGGAGAATTTAGTTTTTTAAGTTCCCTATATATTCTGGTTATCAGTCCTTTGTCTGATGTATAGTTGGCAAATATTTTCTCCCACTCTGTGGGTGTTCTCTTCAGTTTAGAGACCATTTCTTTTGATGAACAGAAGCTTTTTAGTTTTATGAGGTCCCATTTATCTATGCTATCTCTTAGTTGCTGTGCTGCTGGGGTTTCATTGAGAAAGTTCTTACCTATACCTACTAACTCCAGAGTATTTCCTACTCTTTCTTGTATCAACTTAAGAGTTTGGGGTCTGATATTAAGATCCTTGATCCATTTTGAGTTAATCTTGGTATGGGGTGATATACATGGATCTAGTTTCAGTTTTTTGCAGACTGCTAACCAGTTTTCCCAGCAGTTTTTGTTGAAGAGGCTGCTATTTCTCCATCGTATATTTTTAGCTCCTTTGTCAAAGATAAGTTGCTTATAGTTGTGTGGCTTCATGTCTGGATCTTCTATTCTGTTCCACTGGTCTTCATGTCTGTTTTTGTGCCAGTACCATGCTGTTTTTATTGTTATTGCTTTGTAATATAGTTTGAAGTCAGGTATTGTGATACCTCCTTCATTGTTCTTTTGACTGAGTATTGCCTTGGCTATTCGTGGCCTCTTGTGTTTCCACATAAATTTAACAGTAGATTTTTCAATCTCTTTTTTTTATTTATTAAATGTATTTTATTTATTTATTTTTTTTCATTTTCTTTTATTATTCATATGTGCATACAAGGCTTGGTTCATTTCTACCCCCTGCCCCCACCCCCTCCCTTACCACCCACTCCACCCCCTCCCGCTCCCCCCCCTCAACACCCAGCAGAAACTATTTTGCCCTTATCTCTAATTTTGTTGTAGAGAGAGTATAAGCAATAATAGGAAGGAACAAGGGGTTTTGCTGGTTGAGATAAGGATAGCTATACAGGGCATTGACTCACATTGATTTCCTGTGCATGTGTGTTACCTTCTAGGTTAATTCTTTTTTGATCTAACCTTTTCTCTAGTTTCTGGTCCCCTTTTCCTATTGGCCTCAGTTGCTTTAAGGTAAAAACAGCATGGTACTGGCACAAAAACAGACATGAAGACCAGTGGAACAGAATAGAAGATCCAGATATGAAGCCACACAACTATAAGCAACTTATCTTTGACAAAGGAGCTAAAAATATACGATGGAGAAATAGCAGCCTCTTCAACAAAAACTGCTGGGAAGAGAAGAGAGAGTGCACACCCTCATCTATGTTCTAACATTATAGGAACTGCTTTCAGTTTTGGCCTATTTTGTAGGATGTTGGCTTTCACTTTATCACAGAACCATCATTATGCTGAAATATGTTCTTTATATTTCTAGATATTTCAGGGATTTTTATCACTAAAGGATGTTGACATTACACAAGGTATTTTTCTGCATCTGTTGAGATGACCATGGGATTATATTCCTTTATTCCCTTTATGTGCAGTATATCACATACACTAATTTGCATGTGTTGAATCATCCTTCCTTCCTAGAAGGAAACCAGCTTGATGGTGTGTATGATGATTCTGTTGTGTAGTTGAATTTATTTTGCCAGATCAGTTACAATTTTTGTATCAGTGTTCATCGGTAACATTGTACTGTCATTTGCTGCTTTTTCCATGTCCTTAGCTTGTTTTGGCATTGTGATAGTACTTGGTCAGAGAATGGGTTCAGTAGCATTCCTCATCTTTCTGTGTGATGGAATAAATCGAGGAGCATTGGTGATAGTTCTTCTTTAAAGTTCTCTTAACATTGAACAGTGCACCTGTCTGGTATTCAGCTTTTCTTCCTTGTGAGATTATTACCGCTTCAATGTAATTAGTTGTTGTAGGTCTGGTTAGCAGGTGTGTTTCCTCCTGTTTCAATTTTGGAGAGAAACTTAGTGCAAGTGGGAGAGTAAGTGACTGCATATGAGTGTGAGTGTAAATGTGAGAGTATGTGTATAACTGAGTGTGAGTGTAAGTGACATTGAGTGACAGTGTGCAAGAGTGAGGTGAGAGTGTTCCCAGGCCTCTCCTGAAGTGAGTGTGAGACTGTAAACGTACAAGTGTCAGTGTGTATCTGACTGAAGAGGAGCATGTGTGAAAGGGAGTATGAGTGTGAGTGTGCATGTGTTTGAATGTGTATGGAAATGTGTGAGGGGGAGCGTGAGACTCAGTGGGACTGTGAGAGTGATTGATTGTGTGAGTGTACATGTGTCAGTGGGTGAAGGTGTGACATCATTTGAGTGCAAAATTGACAGAATCTGTGAGTATAAATATGGTGTGACAGTAATAGCCACAACTATGAGTGTGAGTAATTGTGTATATAGCTGAGTGTGAGCATGTGTAACTGTGACAGTGCATGAGATTGAGGTTGTTCCAGGACCTGTTGCACACTTCCTTCCACAAGTAACTGATAGTTGTGGATCCTTCCCATTCTCAAGCCACTGTGGCTAGGCCATTTCTGGAACTGAGTGCCTCCTCCCACAAGTGGGGCATCAGATGGTCCACATACCTTACCTGTGCTGGCCAGGACCCTGCTAAGGAAAGCAAGGTTCTGTGTGCCCTGGTCTTAGCCTCTTGTGAGGTCAAACAGAAAGAAGTGGGCCTCCCTGTCAGTATTGTAATGTTGCAGCCTGATGCCCCCCTCCCCCACTAATGGATGAGGCTGCTGGGTCCTCCTAAAGGTGGCCAGTAGCTGTGGTGTGGGAAAGGGTGGTAAGTGCACTCTCTTCTTCCTCCAGGGCCACCCCCTGCTCTGTGTACTTTTGTCTGCTTGCTTCCTAACTGCAGTAGGGAGGATACATGTTATCCCACTTCTTTACTTCTGTATCATGGGAATACCATGTCATGAGCTCCAGCTCTGCAGGGAGGACTCTCCTCAACTTATTCAATGTTATCCCTACTTACCAGTGTGCTGTCCTTTTCCATTTCAGGACGGATGTGTTCCTGCAATGACAGTGACCTCAATGGAAGTTTCAGCAGAAGCTCTGAGAAGAAAAAAACACAGGGTTGTATTGCAGAAAAAGTTACGCCTTTCAGTTATACAGGTGGATCATGTTCTCTTTTTCCCCAAAGCGGCTGTTTAAACCAGCATTTTGAAAGTAAAACCAAGTGTTTAAATCCTAACTTTCAACAGATGCTCCACTTCAAATGTGGTTTAGGGCAAGGGTTTTTAACACTGATTTCCCAAACAGGTTGTGACTTGCTGTCATGTTCCTGATGGACATGCAGAAGTAGGAAGAAGCACTGTGTGCTAGTCACTTATTGCTTTTTGTTCCTGAGTGGTATAACATGTTGTGGGTACACTACACTCAGGTTAGCCATTCACCTGTTAGGTTGACATTTAGTTTGTCCCCATTTATTAGAAATACAAGTGCAGCCTTTGTGGGAATATATTGCTTTCATTTTCTCTTGGGTACACACCTACGAGTAGAATCCCTTGGTTATGTGAGAGGAACGTTTGCAGTTGTCACCTCCTGCCCAACTTAAGTGTGTGTACTGGTTTACATCCAGCTATGTAGAGTGAGTTCCACTTGCCTTATATTCAGTGTTAGCAATTGTAGTAGATGTGTGGTGGAATGCACTGGTTTTTGAAATTTTTATTTCCCTGATGACTATAGATATCAGGCATTCATTGGTGAGTTCCATAGAACTCCTTTGGTACCCAGAGAGAAACCAAGAACATAATTTTTCTCTTTCTTTCTTTTTAAAAAATTTCTGGTGATACTGGGCTATGAAATCAGGACTACACATTGAACCACTGGCCCAGCACTTTTGTGAGATACAGTTTGTGAGAGTGAGCATGAGTAAGTGTCTGTCACTGCACGTGAGTGGGAATGAATGTAAATGTGAGTGTTTGAGTGTGTGTGTGATAGTGTGGGAGAGAGAAGGTGAGTGTAGTTGTGTCTGTATGCATTGACAGTATGTGACAGTGAGTGTGAGGGAGGCAGGGTATGATGGTAAAGGTGTGTGTTTTTGTGTGCCAGTACGTGAGAGGTGAGGGACCATGACTATAAATGCATGAGTGGGTTTGAGTGACAGCACGCGAGAGTGAGCTTTAATGTGAGAGTGAATGACTGAGTATGAGTGTGTGTGTAGGTATGTGAGTGTGCATGGGGGAGTGAATGTGAGTGGAAGTGTGGCTATGAGTGTGGATTAAAGAGGTGTGTGTAACTGTGTGTCAGACAGAGCATGAAAGTGAGGATGAGTGTGTAAATGTGCAATTGTCAACGTGTGACAGTGCAGGTGAACATGTGAGTGAGTGTAAATGTGTGTGTTTGTGTGTGACTTTGTATGAGAGGGAGCAGAATTTATAGTGGGAGTGTGAGAACATATGACTGAATGTGCAGTGGTCAATGCGTGTGGTGACTGAGGGGAGCATGTGTGAGTATGAGAGTAACTGTGTGTGATTGTGTATGAAAGTGTGCAAGGCTGAGCATGAGACTCAGTGGAAGTGTGAGAGTGGCTGACTGTGAGTGTAAATGTGTCATTGTGTGAAAGTGTGACATAGGGAGTATGAGTGTGAAATTTAGCATCTGAGTGTAAATATATGTGTGTGACTGCAAGCATGAGTCAGTGACTATGAGTGTGAGTAAATGTGTGTGTATAGCTGAGTGTGAGTGTGAGTGACTGCGTGAGACAGTGCGCAAGATTGTGGGTGTCCTGTGAGTGTCCTTCCATGGGTAGTCTTACAGTCATGGATTCTCCCTGGCCTCAAGCAACTGGAGTTATGCCATTTCTGGAAATGAGTGCCTCCTCCCAGGAGTGAGGCATCAGAGTGTCCACATACTCCACCCTAGCTGGGAGGACTCTGCCAGGCAAGGTTAGTGTCCATGTGCTTTGGACTTAACCTCCTATGAGGTCAGATAGGATGGGAACTTCCTGGCCAGCACTGTCCTGGTCCAGCCTGATGCTGCCACAATTTGTGGAGGTTGCTGGACCCACCTTAAAGTGGCCAGGACATTTGGATGGATGTGGGTGTGAGAAAGGGCTGTCAGTGCACTCCCTTCTTCCTCCAGGGCCTCCTGCTGCTCTATTTCCTTTTGTCTACTTGCTTCCTAATCTCAGCAAGGGGGAAATAGTCCTGCCTATTTGCAAATCACAGGAATCCAACCAGGGCCTCCCTGAAGTGCTGTTGACCTTGAAGAGGGATCTTTTGTTTAACAGCTGGGCATGCGTTGCCCTCCAGCTCTGCTAGGAAGTCTCTCTGCCATGTTCTTGAATGTCATCCTTCCCATTTCAGGGTAGTGGTCTTCCAGCAATGGAAGTGACATCAATGGAAGTGATGGCTGATATGCTCCCAGGAGGAAAAGATGCAGGATGGTAACTGCAGAAAAATTCATGCCTTTCAGTTGTACAGGTGGGTCATGTTTTCCTTTTCCCTGAAGTGCCTGTTTAAACCAGCATTTTGAAAATAAAACCAAGTGTTTAAATCCTAACTTTCAACAGATGCTCACTTGAAATGTGGTTTTGGGCAAGGGTTTTTAAACATTGATTTCCCAAACAGGTTGTGCCTTGCTGTTATGTTCCTGATGGATGTGCAGAAGTAGGAAGGAGCCCTGAGTACTGTCGTTTATTGCTTTTGGTTTCTGAACTGTATAATATGTTGTGGGTACACTACACTCACGATAGCCATTCACTTGTCAGTTGACATTTAGTTTGTTCCTGTTTATGAGAAATACAGGTACAGTCTTTGTGGGAATATACTGCTTTCATTTTCTCTGGGTACATACCTATGAGTACAGTCCCTTGGTTATGTGGTGGGCACGTTTGCAATTGTTATCTCCTGCCTGACTTAAGTGTGTGTACTGGTTTCCATCCAACTATGTAGAGTGAGTTCCATTTCCCTTACATTCAGTGTTAGCAATTGTAGTAGATGTGTTTTGGAATGCTTTGGCTTTTCAAATTTTCATTTCCCTGGTGACTATAGATAGCAGGCATTCAGTAGTGAGTTCCATAAAACTTGTTTGGTGCCCAGAGAGAAACTCAAGATCAAAATTCTTCTGTCTTTTTAAAAAATGTCTGGTGATACTGGTCTATGAAATTGGGACTACACCTTGAACCACTGGCCCAGCACTTTTCTGTGATTCAGTTTGTGAGAATGAGTGTGAATAAGGGTCAGTCACTGCACATGAGTGTGAATGTAAATGTGTGTGTTTGAGGGAGGTGAGTGTAATTGTGTGGTTTTTGTGTTGGACAGTATGCAGCCATGGGTGTGAGTGTGAGGAAGGCAAGGTACAATGGTAAAAGTGAGTGTTTCTGTGAGTGACCATGAGTGTAAATGCATGAGTGGGTTTGAGTGACAGTGTGCAAGAGTGAGCTTTAATGTGAGGGTGAATGACTGAATATGAGTGTGTGTGTAGGTATGTGAGTGTGTGTGGGGGAGTGAGTATGAGTGGAAGTGTGGCTATGAATATGAATTAAAGGTGTGAGTTTGTGTAACCATGTGTCAGATGGTGCATGAGAGTGAGCATGAGTGTGTAAATGAGCAATTGTCAATGTGTGTCTCTGTGCAGATGAGAGTGCATGAGAGTATGAGTGTAAATGTGTGTGTGTGTGTGTGTTACAGTGTGAGCAGGAGCACAAGACATAGTAGGAGTGTGTGTGAGCATGTGACTGTGAATGTGCAGGGGTTGATGTGTGTGCTGACTGAGGGGAGTATGTGTGAAATATGAGTATGAGAGGAACTGTGGTTGTAATTGTGTATGAGGATTGGCCCAAGGCTGCAGACAGACAGAAGGGGACTCAGAATGCATTCCCATGGACAGGCTCATTCACAAAGGTATGGGGTAGTGGAGAGGTGAGGCTGAGGAATGAGCAGGTGCAAAAGTGAGGCAAAATGACAGCCTAAAATTGAGACCAAGCTCCTTTAGTCAGCAATTGACACAAACAACCCCTTCTCTCTAGGACTTTCCAGAATCTCTGTCCCCACACGTGCACCAGATGCACTTAGGTAGAGGCTCCTGAAGGATATAGATAGGAAGGTTAAGAAATCCAAGAAAAATGAGGAGGTGTATTTCCAGAAGAGGAATCTGGGTCAATCTGTGAAGTCTTCATAGGAACATCTAACAGTATCATGCCCAGTTCCTTATTTTTATCTTTACATCTGTCTGTCTAGTTAGTTAGCTATCATCTGTTCATATTTACATCCACACATGTCGCCCTGTGTGTATAAAAATAAATATGTCAACACAAAATAATTCTTCATAAAACTTGTACTCCATAGGCCTTACCTGCCCAATTTCTTGTGTGGATCTTAAGTTTATAATAATAATAATAATAATATATAATTTTTAGTGACTACATATCATAATTGAAGTAGAGTTCAGTTTCTAATATTCTGTATATATCTCCAAACTCATCATATGCAAGATATCCTATCCCATTGACATTCACCACACAACAAATCTAACAGCTTTTTTTGTGCATGTCATATTGGGAATTGAACCCAGGTCTCATGCACGTGAAGAAAGCACTCTATCACTCAAGCTATACCCCAACCCTTTTGTTTTTGAGGTATGGTCTCACTAACATTGTTACATTGAACTCATGACCCTCCTGCCTCTGCCTCTATGTGAACCACCACAAGTGCTTACTTTTACTTTGGAATTTTGAATGGATAAATCACCTTAATTTGTGTAAGAGGAAAGCCCACAGGTAATGACACTGTCTCAAAATATCCACTCACCATGTCTGTTTTTGAGTGTCACAGACTCAAGATTATGCCATCTCTCCATTCTTTTGTTATTGTTGTGTGGTTTCATTCTCCAGAATTCCACAAGTCTCAAGAGGATGCTCCTAAGAAACCTGTCATGGTCCCAACATGGTATCCAGATGCAGGAGAGACTTCCTCTGCCTCAGTCTATTTCTGTGGCATTTAGTCTGGAAACAAGATCACTCCTGTTGAGAAGGATGGTAAGGCAGATGCAAAGATGGGTTTTCAGTTTTGGCAGGAGGGTCATCTGAGTGGATCACACAGCCCCTATTCACTTCATCTCCCCTCAACTAATGGAAAGGGTGTTGGGGCTGAGGGATTAAGTTAAACTGAGGTCTTTACAAAAGGATAGTGGTAATGCCCTTCAAGAACAGGATACAGTTTCTCTTCTCACAGTTCCATGAGAATATTGAGACAGCTGAGGATGTGAGAGTGGACACTGTTGAGGTGGAGAGGAGAGGGTGATCATACTGGCACAAACTCAAGTTCCCACAATCACATACTGTGCCCTTCATAGGGCCCATTACTCCTTTCTTTTGCTTATTATCTCATACAAACATGTCTTCTCTCTCCATCTGTCTTTACTCTCCACTATTGACATTCCATAGGCACAAACTTCCACCTGCTTACAGTCCTTATTCCTGCATATAGCTATTCATTGATTCACTGCTTTTCACCTAATCCCATAAAAATATCTCCTCACCTAGATAGTGTATTTTTAACTCAACACTAGCTTGAGCTGCAGAAAATTCAGATGCCTTAAAGAATAAGCACTTTTACACACAGATCTTCTCAAACACTTGTCCCTTCATCAATCATGACTTCAGCCCTTCATAAAGCCATACACACTTGCTCTGACATGTAAGTCCTCTAACACTTAAGTCTTACTGTCACATTGTCTAACAACATACATAAGACCATGTGTGCTATCCTAACCATAAGACACACACATGTATAGTTGTTACTGTCCTCTCTCACCAGCACCAGAAACATTAACCCAATATGTACAAGAACACACCTATAACTACACAAAGAACACCATAAATTCAGATCCTTATTGCTGTACCTAACATAATTCATATCACATACAGAAGCTGGAACATCACAGGTATATGCAATTCCATTCCACATACCTGCACAAAATGATGATCTTCAAATTTTTCTTTCCTAGAAAGTCACAAATTACTTCCATGTTCTCCATTTCATGAATCCCATGGGATGCCTTTAAAACAAAATTTGATGGACCCAGAGTCTTCTTTGCCATTTCCACTAGATTATATTGTAGCATATGTCAATAATCATCCCAGTACATCTTCAGCACCTATGGAATGGGATAGAGTCATGAAAGTTTACTATATGCATGTCCAAATGAAAAGATGTGTGGCTCTCTTACCAGATACAGAAGGACTGATGCCTCCCCAAAAGAAAATGAGAATAGAAGAGATAATGTTTCCTAAGAAGACCCACACAGAAGTCTACCACTCTTATGTGCCTCCAATTGATCTCCTGGATGAGGGTGAATTCAGCTTGGACAGTGAAGCCGAAGAGGAATAGGAGGAGATGCACAGCCCCATGGAACTGCTGGTGTCTAAGGAAAGTTCCAGGGCCAGAACACTTGATTGGCTTGTGGCACTGGACCATGGCTACAGGTGCATGGCTTGCTGTCGGGTCTTCCCCAACTTGAAGACCCTTCTGTATCATGTGGAGCATGGAATCAAGGAGGACTTCAGTTGTCACACTTTCCGTGAGGCCTTCACCTGCCTAATGGGCAAGAAGGACAAGAAGCAGAAGAGCAGGAAGATGAAGACCTTGTTAAACAAAGATAGACTTATGAAGTAAAAGCTTTGTGACATGTGCACATCCATATGTACCATTGTTTTTAGACTCTAAATGACAGAATCAGACCATACTCCATGGAAAGATCTTGAACTTCTCCAAACTGCCATAATCACACTTGTTCATATAGACTTACCACCACCACTACTACCTACACAACCCCAGTAGGATCAGAGAGCTCTTTTTATTAATACTGACTGCTTTCTGCATAGGAAGGAAAAGACAGCAGACCATGCCAAGCAGAAGAGCAAAATGTCCTGAGATATACCTCAGAACTCTTAACACCAGCATCACGTCTTCACTCCTTGGGAGTAGAAACTTTGGGTTAGGCTTCAGAAGAGGTGAGCACCCCAGGGTAGGGAAACACCCCCAACACTTGGGATTTAGGATTCTGAGAAGAGGTGAAACTAGTAGTAGAACACTTCACTGTAATCACTGAGAATTTTCTTCAGAAGAATATGTGCATGATGTGAATGCTTAAGAGATGACAAAATAAGGAGAAAGCATTCTACCCATGCTTATGATAGGAGAGGAGCTGGGACCTGTCTAGCAATTCTTCAAAGCAGAGGAGGCTGGGCCCATACTACCTGGATAAACCATAGGGTCATCAGAGCCATTCCCTGACTAGTTTTATTTAATGGCCTGGATCCCTTTACAGAGGCACAGGACAAGGAAGAGATAGGCCTTTGTCCCTGAAGGAGGGTTTATGTGCAGCACAGTGGGTTGTATTAAGATTCTGATTTCCATTTTGTGATTCTCATGCCTGCTTCAAACACTTAAATGTCCACAGCTAACTGAATCACTTTTTTTCCTCCCCTAGGGAAAATTGTCTGTGGTGTGTACTACAAACCATGAATGGAGGTTATTACCTCCAAGGTGTTAAGTTTAAAGTAGGAAGGAGAAATAAAGAAGTAGAGGGTTCCTGTCATCTTTGACCATGTCTGACAACTTTAACATGGCTCATTTCTTGGAGGACCTTTCTATCCTTTCAAGGAACTTCATATTTTATTCTTTCCCATTTTATTCTTTCTTTTTGTTATAGCATAAAGTATCTTTTTCTAAGCGACCAGAAGAGAGCAGTTACACACACAGATGCAAAGACTTCACAAAGCCAGGTTCATACTACAACAAATGAGAATATGTCTTCTTTAGTTAATAGGCAAACTTTCACATACAATGGAACCTGGAAATTGTCCTGAGTTTTCTAATGTTGCAGGAAATCCTGATGGGAGCTGAGCATTAGCCTCCACCAAGAGCAAATCCACTTTCCTCGCTAAAGGATCCCTTCTGGTTTGGTTTTCTTGCAGAAACATAGAGACACAGTGACCTGAAGATTTCAAATGATGGCGTCCAGCCCACTGCTGTAGTCTGCCCAGAGGAGCACAACCCTCAGAAGCCACAAAGCATCAAGACAGGGTGAGTCTGATGACAGATGGATCAGATCTCCTGTAGCAGCTCCCAGTGCCTTGGGAAAATGTGGTGCCTGTCTCTGAAGAAAGTTTCCACAGGAGTCATGAGGAGCCCCAGGACCACTGGGAACACACCACCATTGGAAGCTTGTAGAAAGACTTTCTTGTTACTATTAAGACCCCTAGGTTGTCAGGACACACTAAGATACCTATTGGACTGCCTTTGGAGAAGGGACCAGTATAGGTAGAAGAAACTTGGCTCAATGGGATACAAACTTTTCATTCCTAAAGATATCACCAGTAGAACAAGATATTGATGTAATTTTACACATATTTTTCTATAAAAGATTGCAGACATTTCCTCATATCTTCATTTAATATACTTATTTATATATCATTTGCTTGGAAGACAGACTTGTTCTTGAGAGAGGGAAAAGGTGCTGGATACAAAAAACCCAAACCCCACCCCTTGACTTCTCTGAGACTGCTCACGTGTAAATGCACAAATGCCTCTCACACAGTCACATTGGGAAAGACAGACCATGAAACACATGTATCATCTGAGGTAAATATTTGTATATATAGGGATTCCCCAAACCATATGTAGTTTTAAGTTTAATAATGTTAAAAGTGTAAAAAAGATCATTTTTGGAAAATATTTGAACATTTAATTATTTACATGTCACTCATACTTAATTTGGTATACTTTTAAAGATGAATTTTAATTTTTGTTTGCTGTTGCCACTCATATCATAGGGACAAAAATAAGAAATTGAAAATTTATAAAGTACTATGTAGGAGAAGAAAATTGAAAGAGTTAAGCTTTCAAATAATGATCTCTGTAAAATGTTTTACAACTTCTAAATCACTAAAGCTTAAAACTGCATGATGATACAGGGATACCTATAGGTACACATATTTATCTGGAACATATTTAGTTATGTGTTCTATCCTTCTTTCTGTATACATTTCTGTAGGAAAGGCATGTGCCCCAGTGTATACCCAACCTCCTAGCCAAGAGATGGATGGCAATTGCTTTTGTGTTTATTGTGAAGTACTTTTTCTTTCCTTCTCTGATAAGAGTGCCACCTTCTTAACCATCTGAGGGGACAAGTGAGTCAGACCAGTCAAGTGAGATCTATACATACGTGGCTTTTCCCTTCACTTGGGGGTAAACATTTATGCATCCTGGATACATCTGTACTGAACACTTGCAAAGTTAGAAGAGCTAGACGTAGTGAGAGTTAGTGTGATCTCAACTCTAAGGCCCACGAACCTCAGAGGCTGGTCTTGTTTGAATTCCTCATTTTTGAAATTCCTGTTTCAACTGTTACCTTAATTAACTGAACACCTCTACTAAACATTCAATAAAGTTTTGTTTTACTTCAATTAGATTGAGTCAGTTAATTGTTGTTTGTCACCTAATGTACCTTAATTGATGCAAATTAGATTTCATTTAAATAGAAATGATAAATTCCCCAATGGGGTAGCCCATTATAATCCACATACTTTATACTGGAAAAGTGTACTTACACTCAGTGGATGCATTATCTCCTTGATTGATTGGGGAGATGTCTTAAGAATGTTCAGGTGTAAAAACAAAATGACTGGTCTTCCCTACAGTAAGGTGTGAATGTAACTCCATAAGGAATGCAAACCTCACCTTTACTACAAGACATAAGATGGCGTGTTTCACAAATAGACAGTAGAATAACATAGCTGACCCTGCCTCATTGCACACATGATTTATACCAGGAAGTTTTCTTTTTACCATTCTGTGAGCATTGGTAAAGCCTCTTCCGAAATGTTTAGAGAATAGCTCAACACAGAGTACAAGAATATACATATAACTTTATCTACTTCAATAGTACAATTGTCAAACTCAGTTTACTAAGCTATAATTTTTGTTTGTAATAAGGACTATAATCATTAATGTAGTTCTATTTCATGTGAAAGTCAAAGTCATAAGTTTTGTGAATAAGATGAAAATGTGAGCCCTAACCTGCACACTGATAGGAAATGAAATTTTTCAAGTAAGAAACAATTCAATTATTCTGGAGTGAGAATTAGCATTGTAAATTTTATAATAGTTAGAATAGACTTACTACCTTAGCAATCAGTGAATGATTGTTCATTCTGGAAGACAGATAGGAATAGACAAAAAATTGGCCTCAACCAGTTTCCTTTCTCTACCCTTTCAGGACCATACTCATGCTAAATAAATAAAGACCGATCTCTCTTCTCTGTTTATATAAGAATTGCTCTAATGTTTCTCCAAGTGAGTGTCACACAAGTAAAATTCTGAAAATCCTAAATAAATGGTACCATTCACCTCAACTTCACCCAGAAACTATGCCCATTTCACCTATTGAAAAGAAGACAGTTTATGAAGAAAACACAGGGTCAGGGATACTCCTGACACACTAAGGGGCAGAAAGATTCAGCATCAAAATTGGTGAGCTACCAATGTTCTGGCTTCCCTCACACACTTGTTTTGAAGGTGAAGGTGAGATTTAATTATCCACGCATGTATGGAAGAAACCAGGATTATACTGATTCCCTTGTTTGGTATCACCGATTTGCCCTCTTAACAATGGAGTTCATTGTCATACATTTAGGTTTTTCCCTACCTCATTTGTGGGAATTATTTCTATTTATATAGTTTCAATTCATTTCATTATGAGTGAGATTGAAAACACTTTTTATGTTTCAGGGCCATTAACATTTTCCCCCACCTTGTCCCCTTGGGAATGGGGCTGTGAGCCACATCTCCAGTCCATTTGCTCTGGTTATTTTAGAGATGGAGTCTTTCTGTTTCCCTGAGCTGGCCCCAAACTGATCACAGCCTCCCAAGGAGTTAAGATTAGTGGTGTGAGCCACTGGTGCTGGCCTGCATCTGCTGTTTTGTGAACTGAGTATATCTTTTACCCAGTTTTTTTCTCAGATTATTTCACAACTTGTTTGTTTGCCTCTTGACCTTATAGTTATTTTATATAAATAGAAATATACAGTTTACAAAGCTGACTTTATAAATTATTTATTGCTTCTTGATTTTTATTTATCTTAAGTAGAAATATTGTGTGTAAAGTAGTGAATTTTCTCAGAGCTGCTTTTTGTTTTTGTTTTCTGGTTATACTGGAGTTTGAACTCAGGGTTTTGCACTTGCTAGACAGGTGCTCTACCACTTGAGGCCATGCCTCCAGCTCTTATTGTCTTGGCTATTTTCCTGACAGGGTGTCGTGGAGGGTTTTGTTTGTTTGTTTTGTTTTTTAGGTTTTTTTAATTTCTATTTTTTGCCTGGGGCTAGCCTAAATGGTGGTCCTCCTATCTAGGGTTCCAACATAGCTGGAAATAGCTGGATTATTGAAATGCACCAACCCACCAATTTTTGTTGTTGTGGTTGAGATGGGATTTTGCTAACTTTTTACCCAGTTGGCCTTCACCAGGATCCTCCCGATCTTCACTTCATGATTAGGTGGGATTATAGAACTGAACCAAAGCACCTAGCTTTAGAGATACTTCTTTGCTACTTTTTAAACATAATGCAGGTGATGATCTTTTTTCCAAATGGTTCTGCAGTTTCCTAATTTATTTAAATGTCCATCTTTTCTCCAATGATTTGCTGACTCATAATTTAAGCACTGTGTATACTTTTGTTCTAATTCTAGGTTTTCTGCTTCATTACGTTGACTCTCTGTGTGCCTCTTCAACACTGCCTTAAATATACAGGCTTTCAAATGTGTGTGTGCACACCCTTCTCTCAGGCCTTCTCTTTCTCTCAGGAATTTCTTGGCTACTGCTGCTCATTAGTATTTCCATGTACACATTAAAGTCAATTTGTTTACCTTCAGGAAAACAAACAAAGCAAACAAAAAAAAGATTTCTTGGTATTTGCATAAGCATTACTTTAAATTGGTGTTTTAGGGAGAACTTGTGGTTTTGTGAAATTATATCTGTCATCATTCAGTGTATTGGCATTTCATTATGTGTAGTTTGAGTCTTTCAACAATATGTTAAAACTTATACTCTAAAGGTTATACACGCATTTATTATGATTAGGTTTATAGTTTTTCTTTCTCTTCTCTCTCTCTCTCTCTCTCTCTCTCTCTCTCTCTCTCTCTCTCTCTCTCTCCTCTCTCTCTCTCTGTGTGTGTGTGTGTGTGTGTGTGTGTGTATTACAGAATTCTCTCTGTGGTATTGAACTTCCAGGAGCCCAGACAATGCATGTCTTTCTCACAATCCAGGTTGGTGATGGTGAGGTTGAAGGTGAACAGCACCAGGACAGAATCACCACTGTAGCAAGGGAGGAGAAAAGGAGGTCACATGTGAGTCAGTTCTGGTCTAGGCATTAAGAAATCTTCTGAAGACCCAGACCAAGGGCTTAATGCCAAGGTTTGAAGCAGTTAAGAAAGTTAAGTTAGGATAGGAAAAGGTTAAAGCCACAATTAAGATATGGCCAAAGCAGGTTAGATGCCCAGAGGCAGCTGAGGGGTCTGCATAGTTAAATGGACAAGAGCAGGGTGCCCAGAGATGAAATCTGGCCCTGATAGGCTGCCTTTCAAAGAGGAAAAGGAACAGAATTGTGGAAATCTCAATTTGGAGAAAAAAATGGGGAAAAATCAATTCAATTGCATTTGACATCCTTCTTTTTTTATACTCCCCACCAAATCCCAGGTCTTAAAAGATGTTTCTCTCACCCCTCTATATCCCATCCCACAGCTCCCAGAACTTGTCCTGAATAAACAGACCACAATTCAAAGCTATAGTTACTGTGGTTGTGTCACAGTATAGGGTCAGATCTGGCTTCAGATTTCATCTCTGCCTCTTCACATTCATGTGAATGATCACAGACATGTCTGCCCATACTTCAGTTTCTTCCACTGAACTAATACATGATTGTATACCATAAGAGTCTATCTCCTAATGGAGTCAGATGGGGAATTATACTTTGTGGAGAAATTATGAAGCTCAAATGATTGTTTAAAAAGTAAGCACATCTTTAGGGAATTGTTCTTTTTTGTTTTTCTTGCACGCAGCTCATAAGTGAGAGGATCTATCATTCTTGATGATTTCTGGCTCTCCACCTGTATATCTCACAACCTAAAGTGTACCATGTGAAATGAACAATACTTAAATATGATGATAGAATTTCAGTAGGCTTATGTTACTTGATAAGGTAATAGGAGAGTAAATGGAGATATTTTAAACTCACACATACATGTGTATAACACTCAAGGAAGAAATAATTGTGGCAATTATTACAGCCCTGAAATAATTCTTTTATTACAATTCTATAACTGGTCACATGGTTATGCCTGGTATTTATAAGTACCTTTAGAACCACTCTTGGTACCAATATCTGCTGTCATTTTCTCAGGTGGCTATAAAAATATACTGGGTGGGTGGGCTAGGGCATGGCTCAAGTGGTAGAGTGCCAGCCTAGAAAGCACAGGCCCAGCAATCAAACCCCAACACTGCCAAAAAAAAAAGAAGTAGAATGAGATTTTCAAATTTATTTGAATATAGGTTCTCAAAGTAGTCTCTGATGATTTCCTGGATTTCCATGGTGTTTGTTGTTATCTCCCCTTTTGCATTCCTGATTCTACTAATTTGGGTTTTTTCTCTCCTCATTTTAGTCAGGTTTGCCAGGGGTCTATCAATCTTGTTTATTTTTTCAAAGAACCAACTTTTTGTTTCATTAATTCTTTGTATGGTTTTTTTGGTTTCTATTTCGTTGATTTCAGCTCTTATTTTTATTATTTCTCTTCTTCTATTTGTTTTGGGATTTGCTTGTTCTTGTTTTTCTAGGAGTTTGAGATGTATCATTAGGTCATTGATTTGGGATCTTTCAATCTTTTTAATATATGCACTCATGGCTATAAACTTTCCTCTCAAGACTGCCTTAGCTGTGTCCCATAGGTTCTGGTAGGTTGTGTTTTCATTTTCATTGACTTCTAGGAACTTTTTAATTTCCTCTTTTATTGCATCGATGATCCATTCTTCATTAAGTAATGAGTTATTTAGTTTCCAGCTGTTTGCATGTTTTTTGTCTTTACTTTTGTTGAGTTCTACTTTTACTGCATTGTGGTCAGATAGTATGCACGGTATTATTTCTGTTTTCTTATATTTGCTGAGACTTGCTTTGTGCCCTAGGATATGATCTATTTTGGAGAAGGTTCCATGGGCTGCTGAGAAGAATGTATATTGTGTAGAGGTTGGATGAAATGTTCTATAGACATCTACTAGGTCCACTTGATCTATTGCATATTTTAGATCTTGGATTTCTTTATTGAGTTTTTGTTTGGATGACCTATCTATTGATGATAATGGAGTGTTAAAGTCTCCCACAACCACTGTGTTGGCATTTATATATGCTTTTAGGTCTTTTAGGGTATGTTTGATGAAATTGGGTGCGTTGACATTGGGTGCGTACAGATTGATGATTATTATTTCCTTTTGGTCTATTTCCCCTTTTATTAGTATGGAGTGTCCTTCTTTGTGTCGTTTGATCAATGTAAGTTTGAAGTCTACTTTGTCAGAGATAAGTATTGCTACTCCTGCCTGTTTTCGGGGGCCATTAGCTTGGTAAATCTTCTTCCAGCCTTTCATCCTAAGCATATGCTTATTTCTGTCGGTGAGATGAGTCTCCTGTAAGCAACAAATTGTTGGATCTTCTTTTTTAATCCATTTTGTCAAACGGTGTCTTTTGATGGGTGAATTAAGTCCATTGACATTAAGTGTTAGTACTGATAGGTATGTGGTGATTCCTGCCATTTAGTTATCTTAGTTGTTTGAAGGTTTGATTGTGTGTACCTAACTTGATGTTACTCTCTACTGTCTTGCTTTTTCTTATCTTGTGGTTTGGTGCTGCCTGCCTTTTCATGGTTAAGTTGGGTGTCACTTTCTGTGTGCAGGATCCCTTGCAGAATCTTTTGTAATGGTGGCTTTGTGGTCACATATTGTTTTAGTTTCTGCTTATCATGGAAGACTTTTATTGCTCCATCTATTTTGAATGATAGCTTTGCTGGGTAGAGTATCCTGGGGTTGAAGTTATTTTCATTCAGTGCCCGGAAGATCTCACCCCACGCTCTTCTTGCTTTTAATGTTTCTGTTGAGAAGTCTGCTGTGATTTTGATGGGTTTACCTTTGTATGTTACTTGTTTTTTCTCTCTTGCAGCCTTCAATATTCTTTCCTTAGTTTCTGAACTTGTTGTTTTAATGATGATATGTCGTGGAGTAGTTCTATTTTGATCTGGTCTGTTTGGTGTCCTGGAGGCCTCTTGCATTTGTATGGGAATATCTTTCTCTAGATTTGGGAAATTTTCCATTATTATTTTGTTGAATATATTACGCATTCCCTTCGCTTGCACCTCTTCTCCTTCTTCGATGCCCATGATTCTCAAGTTTGGTCTTTTGATGGAGTCGGTGAGTTCTTGTATTTTCTTTTCACAGGTCTTGAGTTGTTTAATTAATAGTTCTTCGGTTTTTCCTTTAATTACCATTTCATCTTCAAGTTCTGAGATTCTGTCTTCTGTTTGTTCTATTCTGCTGGATTGGCTTTCCGTTTTGTTTTGCAGTTCTGTTTCATTCTTTTTTCTGAGGTTTTCCATATCCTGGCTGTTTTCTTCTTTATTGTTGTCTATTTTTGTCCTGAGTTCATTTATCCATTTATTCATTGTGTTCTCTCTTTCACTTTGGTGTTTATACAGTGCTTCTATGGTTTCCTTTATTTCTTCTTTTGCTTTTTCAAATTCTCTATTTTTATTGTCTTGGAATTTCTTGAGTGTCTCCTGTACATTTTGGTTGACCCTATCCAGTATCATCTCTATAAAATTCTCATTGAGTACTTGTAGTATGTCTTCTTTTAAATTATTCTTGTAGGCTTCATTGGGTCCTTTGGCATAGTTTATCTTCATTTTGTTGGAGTCTGGATCTGAGTTTCTGTTCTCTTCATTCCCCTCTGGTTCCTGTACTAATTTTTTGCTGTGGGGAAACTGGTTTCCTTGTTTTTTCTGTCTTCCTGTCATTGTCCTTGGTGTTGTTACTGTCCCTGTACTGTGTGTAATTAAGTATTTTCTAGCTTGTAATAATAACAATGGTAATATTTAGAATGGAAGAGTTAGCTGAGATGGAAAGCAAGAAGTTAAAGAAAAGGGGAAAACAAATATACAGACAAGAGGGAGAAAGCAGAACAAGGTATCAGACAAGAGAGTTTCAAAGGTATAAACAGGGAGTGTTAGTGTACTAATCGACAGTAAGCTGAACAGACAATAGAGAGACAGAGAGAGGATTGAAAATCAAAGATAAAAAAAATAAAAAATAAGTATATGAAAGTAATATCTATTTATAAAAATGAATTAAAATAAAATGGAAAATAGGAAATTAAAAAAAAAAAACCAAAAAACTTCCAAGTTTATATGCAATGCAATTTCAGTCTTAATAATTTGGATGTCCGTCTTAATCTCCAGTCCTGGAGTTGGTGCCTCAGATGTTGTTCTGTAGTTGTCTCATCAAAGGGGATGCATAAAGTAGAACAAAACTACACTCACACACACACAGAAGAAAAAATAAAAAAAAAAGCCCCACCAAGTGTCCCCAGTTCAAATTCAATAGTTTCAATAAGTTTTTCGGCTTGCAGGTGTAATTCGGTTGTTCTCTCATCAAAGGTAGGGAGAAAAAGAAAAAAAAGCGTCTGGAGACAGTTCTGAGAGTGGTATCTGCAACTGTGGCTTGCCTGCCTGCTGCTCTCAGCCTGTAGCTGGAGGCGTTATTTATGCAGATCTCTGGGGTGAGCTTAGCACTCACCTGGTCCCACAGGCTTTGTTTGCTCAGAGTTCTCCTGTGCGGGGGAGGGGGGCCTCTGCTACAGGCTTTTCCCTTTCCAAGCACTGGGAAAGGCGACACTGCCCCGTGTTGTCAGGCCTGCGTGTTTATTTACAGTTCACGTGGGAAGTGGGTCTTCCCTCCTCTCACAAGCGTCCCCGCTCCTGGTTGCTGGCGCGCCCCGCTCCCGCCAGAGCCTCTCCGGCCCGCCCGGCTCGTTTATTTACAGTCCCGGGAAGGCTTCCCTTCCCCCAATCTTCAGCGCTCAGGGCACCCCACCCTCTTTCCAGCGTGTCTTAACTGTTCTTATTGCTTAGTACTCAGTTTCTCTTTTTTCCCGGGTGGAGGTCAGTCTGTCCAGGGGGCTATGCTGCTCTGGCCAGGCTTGTCTGTGGGGGAACCGCGGTACCGCGAAGCTCACCTGGTCCGCGTCTTCCCAAGCCGTATGGGCGCCGGCCACTGGCGGCCCGGGGGCCTCCTCGGTTCTCCGTTTAACGTGAAGTGGAGATTCTCTGCACCGGCTGGAGATGTGGAGGAGTCAAAGTTATGCCTTTTCTCGGTGATTATGCCTGCAAAGTGTGTCTCCAGCGTCTCTCCAAGATTTCACTATAGGAGGCTCGCTTTCTGCTTCCTACCTCTAGCCGCCATCTTGGAATCAGCAAGAAGTAGAATGAGAAAGAGGTACCAGGTGGCTTAAACAACTTAATTTGTCTTTTCATCAATGTGGGTGTTAGAAATTCAATATCAAACTAGGCATGGTGGTACACACCTGTATTCCCAGGACTGGGGAAGCTGAAGCAGGAGGATCTCAGATTTGAGTCCAGCCTGGGCCACATGGTCAGAACCTATGTTCAAAAAAGAAAAAAAGAAGCCCAAGGCACCTTTCCTTGACTTTACATGGCCATTGTCTCCTGTATACCCACATGGTTGTACTTAGGTGTCTGTGACCCAATGTCCTCTTCTGATAAGGACAGAGGTGAGATTGAATTAGAGTCTGCCTTGGTGGTTTCATTTAACCTTAATTTCATCCGTTAAGACCTTGACTTCAAATAGAGTCATATTCGGTGTTTCTGGGGGTTAGGGTTTCAACCTTAATTTGGTGGCACTCTGGTCCCATAATTGGAAGAAAAAGATTTTTGTGACAGAGGATCAGGAGAGCAATCAAGGAGAGTTTTAAAGAGATCTGCAGAGGGCTCATGGTCATAGTAAGAGTTTAGTTTTCTTTCTGTGGAATGAAAAGTCACGAAAGTGTTCAAAGCAGGGAATGAAGTGTTCTGACCAATGTTTTCAATCGTCCTCTGCAGGCATCCTCTGGAGGGTAACCAGGATATAACAGGAGGTTTCGACAACATCCAGTTGATCAATAAAAAGGAGACTTAGCTGGGGGAATAGGATGGAGAAAGGTAGATTGTTTCAGGGGTATTTGGAAAGAAAGGACTCCAGGATCAGTACAAGAAATAAGTTCCTGCTTGTTGGGAGTTGGAAGAAATGTGTGTAAGACAGAGAAGTGATTTGATTGGCCTACTTTTGTCAGTCCCTTCCCAAGAATCAGATGGACAGAAATCCCAGGTCTTGTTCGCTGTTCTTTCCTTACATTTCAGCACAGTGCAAGATCAATGAATGTTTATGGATTGATGCATGAATGATGTTAACCAGAAATTGAGGTAAGTGGGGACACTGGGCTTGGGAGAGTGCAGTCTCCAGAGGTTGTTGGGCATGTTGGATGGCAGGTTCCTGGGGGTTCTCAATTCTAACAGCTAGGTCAGGTATTGGGTAGAGCCTTATCTTATTCTGTTTATAGAAGTAGGTGAAATTTCTTATACCTTTGAGGTAGTGAGCTCTGCCTCATTTGAAGTACAAAAATGCTCCTGTCAGCAGGGTTGTAGATGAAACTTTTGGACAAGATAAGGATCGGAGCTGGGGTAAATGTGGCTTGCTTTACATGAGGGTCCTGTGTACTTCATAGGAGGCTTGCCACCAGGGGTGAGGGGTATGGTGCAGCCCTTTCATTGCCTGTGACATCATTGAGTCAATCTACTCCTCTTGCACTATTTACCTCTCCCTCCTCCATTTACCTCTCTCTCCCCCTTCCCCTCCTTTCCCTCTTCCTCTCCTCCCTCTAACTCTGTTTCCTTTCATTTATACACCCTCTCTCTCATTTCTTATCTCTCTGTTTTTCTCTCCCTCTCTCTTCTTTCTCCACTCCCATCTCCATCCCTGCTCTCATTCGGTGTGATTTTTTTACACTTCAGATCTAGGTATCTGGAATGCTTCAGATCTTATATCATATTGAACCTATTCCTAGGCTACTAGAACTTGAAAGTTCTGCCCCACTGGCCAGAAAAAGGATGAATGTCTCTTTACATCCTCAAACTCCCAGGTGCAAGACCAGTGTAGAAGGGAAATTCTACATGAATAGGTTGAGGCTGGATTGAGGGATGGGGAGTCAAAGACAGTGTGTGTGTGTTTGTGTGTGTGCATGTGTGTGTGTCTCCCCAACCCAAGGATGCTATGTGTTTGTGTACAGGAGCTAAAGATTCCTGATTGACAGGATTGGAGGAGGGTATGGTGTTATACATTGGTTATGGTGGATGTGGTTTTAGGGGGTTAGAAATGAGGACTGTCAGGAAATGGATCATGGAAAATACTTTAGGACATTTTCCAGACAGGAATGTTTTTTGGGTCTCTGGGTGGGGTCAGAAACTAAGAGTTGTCTTTGTGGGCATTAGTAGATGGGTGGATGAGAGGACAAAGGATAGAGCTGAGTAGGTGTGGAGGCTTCAGTGTCCACACCCCTTCCCACACTTTCCTCAGTCAGTAGCATTTGCACTACATGATGTGGGGATCCTGATCCTCATATTGTTCAAACAGGACCCCACAGGACTGGAAGGTGCAGTGGATAGCCAGGATGGACTCCCAGATCCACACTGAGAAGTTTCTGGTGGACTGGACCACCTCCCACATGTGTTTCTCCAGGGGCTGAGAGCCTAACAACTTTGCCCTGAAAACACCCTGATGCCTGAACCTGGTAAAAGCATGAGGAGCCTCTGCACAGCATCACATTCTGGGCAAAGTCAAGTCACAGAACCTGGAGCACCTTGCAGAGCCTGTGTTTGGCCATGGTGGGGAAGCCCGCAGTCTATGGCCCTGGGATCTCTGGGGGATGAAAGAGCAGTTCTGTACACTGGAAGAGCTCCACTCCTAGTGTGACAGTCCAATCATTGGGTGACTTCACAGACTTCTGGCTGTCTTGATCCATGTATACCTTGTTCTTCAGGAAATCTGAAGCCACAAAGCACTAAAGCTGCTTGATGTTGTCCAAAGTATCCAGGTCCTTATATCCCAGCTGGAAGCCAGATCCCAGAAGCTTCTCTGCCAAGAAGGCAGTAAGGTGGTGGCTGTACAGGTTCAGGCACTCCATGGCATAGGTCAGGATGTAGTCATAGTAGACAGGCACCTTGTAACTGACCGCAGAGTCAGTGTCCGCCATGGGCCCACTGACACATCTGAGGGCATAGGTTGACAGCATCAACTGGGATGCCTTATACATGGCCAGTGAGTGCAGTGACTCCAAGGACACTTCCATTATCTTCTTGAGATGAAAAGCGGTTCAGAGAAAAGCAGCAGATGATCTGTGGCAGACTGTTGAAGGTTATACTGCAGTGCATGCTAGATGAACTCAGCCGTGTCCCAGTCCACCATGATGCCATTGTTGATGGGATGCACCAGTGTCAGATCCACATGCATGCTTGCTGCCCCACCAATAAATGTGTTCAGCTCTTGCAATCCCTCGTTGGCCTATTACTTGGAATAGCAGCTCACAATGGTGGTCTCAGTGTAATAGGTCAGGACTCTTCAGCCAAGCCCACTTTGCAGGTACTGATGCCAATGTCGATAACCATTGCCCTGTCTTGGGGGTAGTCTGTTGCCCACCATGCTGGGGAGTCTTGCTGCAAACTCTGGTTTGCCAGGATTGATCTGGGATTTGCATCAATCCTGGGGGTCCCTGGTGAAGGCTGGGTTTCTTGCAGCTTGGGGTCATTTATATCTATGGGTGCACGTGGCTTGGCAAGACTGACCACTTTTGCTGGGGTAGAAGGGGGCAGGGAGAAAAGGTCCAGCCTCTTTCCCTGAGAAAGTGTGCCGAGAGGGAATGAGGCATGCCAGTGTTGTATGACATCACCCTGCCACGTTCAGTCCTCTGAAGACCTCACAAGGAAGGTGGTTGGGGCAATCTCCTTGCCTCAAAGTCCCTGTCTATTCAGGATTGCCCCAAAGTGCCAACTTTGGAGAGGTAGTAACTGCTTCTGACTCAGCTCCTGGATTCTAGAACCACTCCCCAGGACTACACACAGAATCTCACATGCACAGAGGTATCTGCCACTCAACACTGGTAAGAAAGCCCCAGGAATCCTTTTTTGGGTATTTCACCATGTCTCTTGACGATATTAATCAGAAGGTAACCATTGAGTCTGGATTTCACATTTCCAAGAGTAATGAGAGGCTTTATGCGTGTGTAGTGTAGAAGCGGGTAATGCAGGCATGCCCTGTCCTGGTTTTTGCCTACTATTTCCTATTGCCTGAATTACCCTTCCTGGTTCCGTCTTGCCAAACAGAAATTTGCTCCTTCCAATCTCAGTTCTGCCCCATCCCTCTCCTGGGAGCCTTCCATTTTTCCACTCTGTAGTCTCACTATATGGAAAGGGCTTTTGCCTTCTCTCCAAGGAACTCTTCCCTGTTGGCAAAAGTGAGCCTGGGGGATACAGACAAGGGCATCCACTATATTTAGAAGAGGATGTCCATTTGACAGCAAAGGACAGCAGGCCTGGAGAGGTAGACTCAGTGATAGAGCTCTTTTACCTCCTAAGACAAATTTATTCCCAGTTATTCAATTTTTTGATGCGATCATGAATGGGACTGTTTTACTGATTTATTTCTCAGCCTGTTCAATTTTGATATATGGAAAAGGAAAAGATGTAGGAGTTTTCTTGGTATACTTATAAGTGTCATAAATACAGGATCAGATAATCTGAATAGAAATAATTTGCATTCTTTCTTTCCTATTTATTTCCCCTTTATTTCTTTCTCTTGCCTGATTGGTCTGGCTAGGGATTATGGCAATATTTTGATCAAGACTAGTGAGAGTAGACACACTCTTTTTAATGAGTTGTTGAATTTGTTTTGCAAGGTTTTCATTGGGAATTTTTGAGTCTTTGCTTATCCAGAACATCTATAATTTTCTTCCTTCTATTCCCTCTCCTTCCCTTCCTTTCCCATCCCATTTATATTAATTCTTTCCTGTATGTCAGGTGAAATTCAGCAGTGAATCCTTCTGATCCTAGGGTTTCTTTATTGGGAAACTCTTTATTACTGTTCTAAACTCAATGTCATAGATCCATTTACATGATTGTCATCCTCAGTTTTAACTATGGCAGGTCAAAGACAGTTAGATATTTATTATTTGCTTCTAGAATATAACTTTCCATATTATTTTCTAACTGTCCTCTGAGTATCATTGGTATTTTTGATACCCACTTTTCATCTCTTATTTTATTACATTGGGACGTGTCCCTTCTTCTTCTGGTTAGTTTAGGTCAGGGTTTATCAATCTTGGTTATCTTTCCAAAGAATAGACTTTTTGTTTAATTATTTTGTTTCTTTAGTCTCCATGTCATTAATTACTGCTGCAATATTTATTATATCTATCCATCTAGTAATTGTAGGATTGGTTTGTTCTTGTTTACTGAGATCTTGAGGTGCATCATTAGGTTATTTATTTGAGGTCTCTGACTTTTTATTAGCAAATATTAATTGTACAAATGAGTTTCATTGTGATATTCCATGTTTTAGCATATTTTCATCAAATTCACCTTATTCCTCTTTCTTCTCCCCACCCTTTTTTAAAAACAAATTTTAATGGGTGTGATGATTATTGCATTTTCACACATGAATGTGAAATACAATGATCATATTCAACCCCCGTTCACTCTCTGGTTTCACCTTCCCCTCTTCTGCAAGTTCCCACCTCCAAAGAGTTCCTGCATTGCACATTTGTTTTGTGGGCAGACTGGATTCTGCATACGAAGAAATCTCTCTAAATTTCTAATGTAGGCACTCATAGCAATAAACTTTTCTCTTAGCCATACCTTTAAAGTAACCCTAAGGTTATGGCAAGTTTATTTTCTTTTTTATTTGATTTTAGTAATTTTTTAATTTCCCTCCTTGTTTTGTTGTTGATCCACTGGGCATTCCACAGTGTCCTGTTCACTCTTCATGTGTTTGACTGTTGTCTTTAGCTTCTTTTCCTGTTGATTTCATGTTCCATTTGATTGTCATCTGATAAAATTTAGGAGGTTATTTGCTTTGCCTTGTAGTTGTTAAGAGTTATTTTATGTACTACAATATGTTGTATTTTGGAGAAAGTTCCATGGGCTACTAGAAGAGTGTGTATTGTGCTGCTGTTGGATGAAATATTCTATAGATGTCCTTGAAGCCCATCTGTAGTGTCATGCATTCTAAAGTTTCTCTGTTGGCTTTTTTAGTCTGGATGGCTTGTGTATGATTGAAGGTGGGTCACTGAAGTCACCCACTATAAGACATGCTGAGATCAGTCTGTGTTTTTATGTTCAGTAGTGTATTTCTTTTATGAACTTGAATGTGTTGACTTTTGGTGCATATGTGTTTAAAATTATTATTGCCTCTTGATGGGTTGTTCCTTTTATCAATATGAAGTGATCTTTTGTGTATCTTCTGATTAATTTTTGTTTGAAATTTGCTTTTCATAGATTTGAGTATAGCTGTGTGTGCTTGCTTTCAGTCTCTACTTGCTTGGAAAACCTTTTTCTGTCCCTTTACTCTTAAGTCCATGTTTCTTTTTTCCAATGAGGGTTGTTTTTATGAGGCCAGAAATGGAAGGGTTTTGATTATTAATCCATCTAGTGGTATAACATCTTTGGGTTGGAGATGAGAGATCATTAAAATCCAGCATAATTTTTGAGACAAATATATTATTTTCTGTCTTTTTTGATATTTTACACATTTCCTAATATTCATTTCTTCTCCATTCATCTATGGGATTTATTATCTCACATATTTTCCTACATGTATTTATTTTCTTCTTTTTAGTGCGGGATTCCTTGAAGTATCTTCTGAAATTTTGTGGTCATGAATTCCTTTAGTTTTTGTTTACTGGGAAGGATAGCTTTGCTGATTGCAGTAATCTAGTATGGAATTTATTTTACTTCAAGGATTAGAAGATAACATTTATGCTTTTCTTCCTTTTAGAGTTTGTGTTGTGATGTTTTCTGTTATTCTAATGGGTTGGCCATCTCACATGACTTGCCACTTTCCTCTTGCAGCTCTGAATGTTCTTTCCTTGTTCAATATATTCAGTGGAGTTTTCAATTTTTTTCAGTTTGGTGCACTAAATGCCTCCTCTACCTATATAATTGTCATTTGTCATGATTTGAAAATTTTAATGATTTTATTTCATTGAGTGTATTATTATGACTTTGGCTTGCAACTCTTCTTCTTCTATACCAATGATTCATATGTTTGGGATTTCAGTGTTGTAAAAGATGACTTGTATGGTCTCCTCATGAGTTCTTAGTATTTTTTTTTGCTCTTATTCCTCTACTTTATCGTCAAGTCCCAATATTCTATTTTTACTTTGCTCCACTCTATTTCTTATACTTTCAACAGAGCTTTGATTTAAGTAATTGAGCTTTTCATTTTCAGAATTTCAAATTGGTTTTTAGGACCTCTATATCTTTATTGAATTCCTCTTTCATGTCTTCCTTATTTCATTCAACTATTTATTTATTTATTTATTTGCAGTATTTGGGGGCTTTGATTTGAAAGTGTATCTGTCTTTAGCATGAATATCAAGCTGAATTTTTATTAACATGTAATAATTGAACATATTTATGGGCTATTTCAACACATATACAGCATGTACTGCTAAAATCAGGGTAATTAGCATTTCCACCTCCTTATCATTTATGTTGGCAGTCAAGTTCATCTCTTCTCATTCTTTATAAAATATATGGTAGGTTTACTTTCCCATGGAACATGACAATTAATTCCTCTTGTCCAACTGTGTTTAGTACTTGGGATCCAATCACCTCCTATCCTTCCTCCCCCACACCCTTAACAAAGCTTCCACATGTGCTGCTTGTTTTTCTTCTTTTGGTGGTTCTGGGGTTTGAATTCATGTCCCTGTACTTGTGAGGCAGGCAATCTAGCAATTGAACCATGCATCTGGACATTTTTTTGACCTAGGTGGTTTTGCCCAGGGCCAGCCTCAGACTGTGAACTTCCTACCAGCACCTCCTACATAGTTGGGATTACTGTCATGGAGTACCATGCCCAACTAATTTGTTGAGATGGGATCTTGCTACCTTCTCCTGGGCCTGCCTTGAACAATGATCCTCCCAAGTAGTTGGGATTATAGATATATACCACCATGTCTGGCTAGGACTTGATACTTTATGGCTGGTTAATATTCTGCTGTGTACATATTCCACGTTTTCTTTATTCCTTTATCCATCGTGGGCATCTAGGTTGATTCTGTGTCTTGGCCATTGTGAATAGTGCTTTGCTATGCTGAGTTCATTTCCTTTCAATAGATATCCAGAAGAGTGATTGCAGGATCATATGGAGGTCTGTTTTTAGTTTTGGGGGGGAACCTCCTTTCTGTTTTCCATAATGGCTGAACTATTTCCACCAGCTGTGTAAGTGTTCTCTTTTCTCTACACCCTTGCCAGCACAGGTTTTTTTAAATTGTATTTTTGATAATTGCTAACTGGTGTGTGATAGCTTATTATGATTTTAATTTGCATTTCGTTGATGGCTACTGATACTGAGAATTCTTTCCTTTATTGGCCATTTGTATCCTTTTTGTTTGTTTGTTACTTATTTATTTGGTGGTACTGGAGATTGAATTCAGGACCTCACACTTGCTAGGCCATTTCCCTACACTTGAGCTGCTCCACCAGCCCTTTTGTTTTGTTTCTGAGACAGGGTTTCACTTTGTAGTCCAGGCTGGGCTCATACTTTACAATAGTCCTGCCTCAGCCTCATGGGTGCTGTGTGCTCATGCACCTGTCTGACCATTTGTATTCTTTTGGGTAATATTCTATTCAGAGCATTTGCCTGTTTGTAAATTGAATTGTTTTTTTTAGTTCCTTATATATATTCTGGATATTAATTCTTTGTCAGATGTACAGTTTCCAAAGATCTCCAGTTCTGTAGATTGTCTTGTTTTTTCAATTCTGGGGTTTGAACTCAGGGTCTACACCTTGAGCCACTCCACCAGCCCATTTTTGTGATGGGCTTTTCAAGGTAGGGTCTTATGAATGATTTGTCTGGGCTGGCTTTGAACTATGACCTTCCTCATCTCTGCCTCTTGCTAGGATTACAAGTGTGAGGCACTGGCACCTGTCATATAGATTGTCTTTCTACTCTTTTGATTGTTTCCTTTGCTGTACAGAGCTTTTTAGTTTGATAAAATTGTTTGTGTATTTTGTTTTTTGTTGTCTGTGCTTTAGGGTTTAACCCAAAAATTTAAGTTGTATACTGGTATCCTGACTTGTTTTCTAGTTATTTCATAATATCACATCTTACTTTTAGGTGACTGATGCATTTTGGAGTTGATTAGATGGGAGATAGGTGTCAAGTTTCAGTCCTCTGCTTATAGATGCCCAGTTTTCACAGCACTACTTACTGAAAGGGCTGTTCTTTCTCTAACATATGTTTTTGACACCTTTTGACACCTTTGTTATGAATCATTTGACTGTAGATGTATGGTTCTATTTCTGGGCTGTTTATACTGTTCCATTGGTCTATGTATTTTTTTAATGACAGTACTAAACTGCTTTACTTACTGTAGTAAGGTACTGGGATGCCTGCAGCTTTCTCCCTTTTCTTTTTTTTTCTCCTTCAGTTTTCCTTTGTCTATTACAGTCTTTTCTGCTCCTTTATGAATTTTAGGACTGTAATTTCTAGATCTACGAGGAATGTCATTGGTATTTTGGTGGGGCTTGCATTGAGTCTGTAAAATTGCTTTGGGTAGTATGGACATTTTAGCAATATTCTTCTCATGTATGTGTGTGTGTGTGTGTGTGTGTGTGTGTGCGTGTGTTTTCACTTTCTTCCCTTTTTTTGTTTGTATATCAGTGTTTTGTAATTTTTCACTGAAGAGGTCATTTGAATCCTTTATAAAATTTTTTCCCTGGTTGTTTGTGAATCGGCTTGCTCTCATCACTTCTTTCTCAGCAACTTTATTATCGGCTTATTTTTAAAAATCTACTGATTTTTGTATGCTGATTTTGATATCCTACAACTTTACTGAACTTATCATTTCTAACTGTCTTCTGGTGGAGTCCTTAGGTTTTGTTTATGAATAGAATCGTATCTTCTGCAAATAAGAATAACTTGACTTCCTCCCTTTCTGTTTTATGCCTTTTATTTCTTTCTCTTGAAATACTATGTTGAGTAAGAGTTGTCTTATTTCAGGTCTTAGAGGAAACACTTTCAGCTTTTCCGCATTTGGTATAGTATTGGCTATGGGTTTGTCATCTACAGAGCTTAATATGCTAATGTACAACCTTCAGAACTAATTTTTTAAGACTTTTATGATGAAGGGTTGTCGAATTTTATCAAATGCTTTCTCTGTTTAGATGCATTTTTCTTCTGAAATGATCATATGTTTTTGTCTTTCATGATATATTGTATTATGCCTATTCATTTGCATATGTTGAACCATTTTTGCATCCCTATGATAAATCACAGTTGATCATGGTATGTAATCTTTTTGATGTGCAGTTGAATTTGACTTGCTAGAATTATGTTGAGAGTTTTTGTATTTGTGTTCATCAGTGATATTGGGCTACAGTTTTTGTTATTGTTGTGTCCTTTTTTTATTCATTTATTCACATGTGCATACATTGTTTAGGTCATTTCTCCCCACTACCCCCACCCGCCCTACTCCCACCCCCTCACTTCCAAGCAGAATCTGTTCTGCCCTTATCTCTAATTTTGTTGAAGAGAAAGTATAAGCAACAATAAGGAATACAAAGCGTTATTGCTAGTTGAGACAAGGATAGATAAACAGAGAGATTCCTAGCATTGCTTCCTTGTACAAATGTGTTAATTCATCTCTAACTCTCCTTTTCACTAGTTCCTGATCCCATTCTCATATTAACCTCTGTTGCTTTAAGGTTTCTGTACTAGTTCCTCTGAGTGGGGACATCAAATACTATCATGTTTGGGATTTCTTACCTATCCCCATGCCTCCCCGTGAGTGCTCTCCCCTTATCATGTGACCCAAGTTCAACCACATTACTGTATTTGCACTAGATCTAAAGTCTGCTATGAGGAAAAATATATAATTATTGATCTTCTGAACGTGGCTAACCTCACTCAGAATGATGTTCTCCAGTTCCATCCATTTACTTGCGAATGATAAGATTTCATTCCTCTTCATGGTTGAATAAAATTCCATTGTGTATAAATACTACATTTTCTTAATCCATTTGTCAATTGTGGGGCATTTCTGTTTCCATAACTTGGCTAATGTGAACAGTGCTGCAATAAACATGGGTGTGCAGGTGCCTCTGGAATGTGAATGAGTCACATTCTTTTGGGTATATCCCCAGGAGTGGGATTGTTGGATCATATGGCAGATCTATGTTTATATTTTTAAGAACCCTCCAAATTTTTTTCCAGAGTGGTTGCACTAGTTTGCATTCCCACCAGCAGTGTACGAATTAGCTTTAAATTCATCAGTTGCTTATTTATACTCTCCTTGAATTCATTCTATGTTTCTACATATCCTCTTTAATTGTGTTGATCATTCTTTTCATGTAATTGTTTGAGCTTGTATTCTTTTCACTATAATTGAAAACCCTTGTTATGGAATTGTTGACTATGAAGAAGACATGTTTTCCCATATCAGTGGTGTTTCTATATGGAGAGTTATGGATCCATTGCCAAGTTTTGATTGAAGTTTTAAATCTCTGTCCTTTCAGTGCAGTATTAACAACGTTTATATAGTACTAGGTAGTGACATGGCTGTGTGTATTTCCTTATCACTGGACTGAGTGTGTGGCTCTATAATTGAAAATTTCTCCACAGTGCTGAAGACACAGGGTCTAGCCCCTAATCCAGCCAGGGAGAAGAAAATTAGGTAAGAACCAATTACATTTGATAAACACACAACTATAAAATACAGCATTTCTTAATTAAGAGCAGTCACTGCCACTGGTCTAGGATCTGTACAGTAATGAAAAGGCAAAGATAATACTTCATGAACTGTGAAGACAAAGTTTATAAGGGTAATAATGAAAAGAAGATAGAAGGGATAATACTAATCAATAGTACAAGTATGGTGTAATGAGCATGGAAGGAGAGGTGGCTAAATTAATAGAGGGGTATATTGAGAAAGGAGGAGATAGAAAGGATTGGGCTAAAGTAGAATGAGAAATAAAAGAGAAAAAGCTGAACTGAAGCATTCTGGCAATTTAAAAATCTGCCCAAAATATTGACAAAAGAAGGATTGTGAACTGGGGAAAAGAGAAAGAAAAAAATAATGAGGGGGGGGATACTACTCTAATCATTGGCAGAAAAAAATTAGAAATGGAGAGGGTGATAAGGGAGGAAGGGGGTACATTTGAAATAAACATGAGTATTAAAATGTGGGTGTTGTGACCACTCTGGGAAAATTTGGAGACTTCTTAAAAAACTAAACATAGACGTGCCATATGATCCAGCAATCCCACTCTTGGGGATATACCCAAAGGAATGCAACACAGGTTACTCCAGAGGCACCTGCACACCCATGTTTATTGCAGCACTATTCACAATAGCCAAGTTATGGAAACAACCAAGATGCCCCACTACTGATGAACGGATCAAGAAAATGTGGTACTTATACACAATGGAATGTTACTGAGCCATGAAGAAGAATGAAATCTTATCATGTGCAGGTAAATGGATGGAACTGGAGAACATCATTCTGAGTGAGGTTAGGCAGGCTCAGAAGACCAAAAATCATAAGTTCTCCCTCATATGCAGACTTTAGATCTAGGGCAAATGCAGCAATGTGGTTGGACCTGGATCACATGACAAGGGGAGAGACATAGGAATACAGGAGACATAGGAATAGGTAGAAAACCCAAAACATGAAAGCATTTGCTGCAACCCACTCCAGAGGAACTAATACAGAAACCTTAAAGCGACAGAGGTTAACATGAGAAGGGGTTCAGGAACCCGTATAAAGATCAGTTAGACATGAATCAACACAGGTCATAACACATGGGTATACAAAAGCAAAATTAGGAATGTCTCTGTATAGCTATCTTTAACTCAACTAGCAAAAATGCTTTGTCTTCCTTATTATGCTTGTCTTTTCTTCAACATAATTAGTGACAAGGGCAGAACAGGACCAGCCTGGAACTGAGGGAGGAAGAGGGGGTGAGGGTGAGGAGGGGGGTAGGGTGGAGAAATGACCCAAACAATGTATGCACATGTGAATGAATGAATAAAAAATGTGGGTGTTGTCGTGTGTCTTTTGTTACTGCAAAAAAAAAAAAAATCAAGGGAGAAAAAGAACAAAGGGAGTTCAAGAAAGAGGGAATAAAAATTGTCAAAAAAAACAAATGGGATAACTGATAAACAGAAAATCCAGCTTCTTATATCCCATGTGGATGCATCCAGGTGTATATGGAGATGTAGTGGGGGTGATAATGAATGTTTATTAAAGGGAAAAAGTCCAGTGGAACTTACGGGATACATATGGGAGCATTAGTAAAAGTGGTCCTGTCATGGGTTGCACCTAGGGGTTGGAGCACTCATGGAAGAATTCTGAGCAGGTTGCTTGGAGACTATGTTTGAAGGGGATTTGAGGAAAATTTCAAGGGGGGAGAAATTGGAATTTAGAGACCAGGGGAATCTTGAGAGACTTTATCCAAAATGACATATCATGGAGTGGTGTCAGAGGGTCAGAATCTGAGGAGATCTGGCAGTGGGCATGTGTGTGTGTCTCCAGCCTGTGGGTGTCTTGGATGTGTGTTGCCTAAAGATTGTTGAATGACAGGATTAGAAGACAGTATTGTGTTAGAGGCTGGTTATGGGAGAGGTGAGCTTAGGGGTTCAGAATTGGGGTTTCTCAGGGAATATGTTGTACTTCAGGACATATTCAAGCCTATGATGTTTTTAGGGGAATCACAGTGTGTGAGGCTCTGGCCGGGGTCAGAACCTAAGAGATGTCTGGGTGACTCTTAGTAGAGAGGGCTGATCAGAGGATGTCAAGATAGAGCTGAGTAGGTAGTGTGGCTTTACTGCCTACACCCCTTCCCACCCTGTTCCACTGTGTGCCAGGTTTCCTATGATTTCTGAGGCCACAAAGTCTGTAGGCTGAGGCCATTGAGTGTGACCACCTGGTACAATACTGTCTCCTCTCTGTCCCTAGGGTCAGAAAAGCTCCTGCCATCCTGATCCCCGGTGGGGTTATAGTGCCACCATCCTCCCTGTCCTCCCACCAAATGGCAGGGCCATGTGGCAGGAGATGAGAGCTCAGAGAGGAGAGGAGGCCTGGGATGCCAGGCCTGTGGGAGTGCTGGAAAGGCAGCTCTTCCAGGACAATGTAGTTGATCTGGAAGGAGTAGCCATACAAGCCAAGCCACAGGGGACCAGAGGTGTGAAGCAGGAAGGTGGAAGGCCAAGGCTGATGGTCAAGTTAGGAGTGAAATTCAAGGGGCTATAATGAAGGCGAGCTTGGCTGGAGTGGGGCTAAAAGGTGCACTGACCAATGATGAACCCAACAGTGGTTTGGACCAGCAATGCCCAAAAGACAGGAAGAGCTGCCCACAAAACTGCGTGACTTTCCTGTGCCCACCATAACAAGGGACCCCGAACATCATAAGTTCATCCCCTCACACTTCTGGAGGTGCGAAGCCTGCTTTGAGCTCTCTTGGGCTGTGAACTTTCTGGAGGGTTCTTTGCCTCTCCCAGCTCCAAGAGGGCCTGCATCCCTTGTCTTACTGCCCCTCCCTCCCTTGTCAGAGTCAGCAGAAAATCATCTCCCAGTCTCTCTCTGTCTTGGTTCTCCTGCTTCTCTATTGTGAGGACCTGTGGTGATTGTGGGGGCTGTGGATGAACCAGGAAGATACCAGCTCAGGGTCCTTCACTTAATCCCATCTTCAAGGTCTTCTCTGCAATGTGAGGTAAAGAAACACATCATTGCAGTATCAGGATCTGGGCACTGCTGGGGAAATTATTTAGTCTATCACAACTAACACTTGACAAACACATTATGCAAAAAAAATAAGTATCACTCCTCCATTCCTTCCACCCCTTACAAGTGGGAGCCTGAGGTTGCTGGTGCTGCTGAATAAGAGAAGCAGTGTGCCAACAGTCTAATGAAAGTCCTGAAAATCAGAAAGGAGATTGCTCTACATAGTGATCTGCCAACTTCCACAGACGTGGGTGACACTGAGTCATCCTGGTCACAGAAACACACCGGGTGGCTGCAAGGACTGCTGGCTTCCTGAGAGAGGTGGATGGGCCCCCATCCTGCTTGTCATGGGCCTGTCACTGAACGCTGGCACAGGTATCCTGCAGGCTGGGCTCTGGGAAGTGGGATTTCCAGGGCCCAGGGTTTCCACCTCATTGTTTCTCCAGGTGTTTAGGCCAGTGCTGGAGGACAGCAAGTAGAGTAGAGAAGTCTTGAGATGGAGCCCTAGGGGTGAGCAGCATTATTGTAGATAACCAGTTTTCCCAGAACTATTTTTTATGTTTTGTCAAAAATCAAATGCTTGTAGCTCTGTGGTTCTCTTTCTGGGTGTTCCGTTCCTTTCCACTAGTCTATGTGTGTGTTTTTGTGCCGGTACCATACTGTTTTTTACAATGGTTCTTCAGTGTAATTTCAAGCCTCCTATTGTAATACCTCCAGCATTGCATTTTTGCACAGAATTGCTTTGGCTCTTCAGGGCATTTTTATAATTCAACATGAATTTTTGGATGATTTTTCTTTCTTTGAAGAATGACATTGGGATGTCATTTGATGAGAATTGCAGTGAATTTGTAGATTGCTTTCAAAGGAACAGCCATTTGCACAATATTAATTTTGCCAATGTATGATTAACAAAGGCCTTTCCATCATCTGGTATCTTCAAGGTTTTGTAGTTTTTGCTGTAGAGGTCTTTTGCTTCCTTAGTTGAGTTTATTCCTAGATATTTACTTTCTTTTAGGTCATTTTGAATGGAATTGTTTTCCTGGTTTCTTTCTCAGCCAGTTCATTGTTGGTATATATGAAAGCTACTGATTTTCGCATGTTAATTTTATATCCTGAGTGTTTGCTGAAAGTTTTTTTTTATCAAATAGAAGAGTTTTTAGGTGGAGTCATTATCATCTTTTAAGCATAAGGTCCTCTCATTTGCTAATAGGGATAATTTGACTTATTTCCCTACCTGAATCCATTTATTTCTTTCTCTTTATTGCTCTGGCTTGGAATTGCAGTATTATATTTAATAAAAGTGGAGAGAGTAGAAACCCTGGTGTTATTCCTGACTTTAGAGGAAAGTCTAAAGTTTTTGCCCAGTTAGGATGGTGTTGGCTGTATTACGTGTTACCTTCCGATGTTGATTTTCATTATTTCTATTCTTAGTTTCCTCAGGGTTTTTATCAGGAAGCGTTGTTGAATTTTGCCTAAGGCTTTTACTGCATCTATTGAAATGATAATGTGATTTTTCCTTTACTCTATTTATATACTGTATAATTCTCATTGATTTGCATATATGGAGGCATCCTATAAATGAAACCTACGTGATCTTTTTAATGTTTTGTAGAATTTGGTTTGTATTTTGTTGAGAAATTTTAGATCTGTGTACCTCAGGGAAATCAGCCTATAGTATTCTTTTATTTTTGATGTGTCTTTGTCTGGTTTTGGTGTCAGGGTAGTACTGGCTTTAGAGAATGAGTTTTTTAGTGTTTCTTTTCTTTCTATTTATGGAAGAGTTGGATGAGCATTAGTGTTAGCTCATGTTTAAAAATCTGGTAGAATTTAGCTGTGAATCCATCCTGTCTGGGATTTTTCTTTTTTGGATAACTATTACTGCTTCAATTTCATTGCAGTTTTGGATCTGTTTATATTGTTCATATCATCTTCAATTTCAGTATGTCAAACATGTCTAGAAATTTATCCATTTCTTCCAGGTTTTCTTTACTTTTAGAATATAGAGTTTGGAAGTATTTCCTAGTGATCCTCTGGATTTCATTGTCATTTGTTCTGATATCTCCCTTTTCATGTCTATTTATGTCGATTTGACTCTTCTTCCTCTTTCTTTTGGTTTGGCTAAAGATTTCTCTATCTTATTTGTCTTTTCAGAGAAAAAATTTTTGCTTTATTACATTTCTGTATTGCTCTTTTAGGCTCCATTTCATTAATTTCTGACCTTATCATCACCATTATTATTTTCTACCCAAATTTTTAGTTTTTGTTGTTCTTGTATTTCTAAGAAGTTGAAATACATTGTGAGGTTATCTATTTGAAGTCTGAATTTTTTGGTGGTACTGTTGTTTTTCTATGGGCTTTGCACTTGCTAGACAAGCACTCTACATTTTGAACCACATGACCAGCCCTAGCATTTTAGAATGTAGGTAGTCGTAGGCATAAACACTTCTGCTTTCATTCCCTTTTCCATATACCTGCTTCTGATGAGTTGTGTTGTGTTTTCAATTTCATTTGATTTAGGAGTTTTTCATTTCCTCTTAATTCTTTAGTGATCCACAGATTGCTCAAGTCTTGAGTTGTTCAGACTCCATGCATGTGCATATTTTCTGTAGTGTTTGAAATCAGGTATCGTGGTATCTCCAGCATTGCTCTTTTTTGGCTATTCAATGTCTTTTGTGCTTCCATGTGAATTTAGGATTGAGTTTTCTATCTCTGTGAAGAATGTAATTGACATTTTGAAGGGGCTTGCACATACAATGCTTTTGGTAGTATAGCCTTTTAACAATATAGATTCTGCTTATTCATGAGTATGGTAAATACTTCCTCCTTCTGATGTCTTCTTCAATTGCTTCCTTTAGTGATTATCCTTTTCACTGTAGAGTTTGTTCATTTCCTTTGTTAAATTGGTTTCTAGGTAATTCATCTTTTTAGGCTCTAGTAAATAGTTTTGTTTGCCTGGTTTCTTTCTCAGTCTATTCATTGCTGACATACAGGAAAGCTAATGATTTTTGTAGAATGTATCCTGCTATGTTGCTGAAAGGTTGTATGATGTCTGAGAGTTTTTGGGGTCTTGGAGGTATAAGAGCATATCATCTACAAATAGTGATATTTTGACTTCTTCATCCCTTACTTGAATCACTTGTACTTCTTCTTTCTATCTTACTGTTTCGGTTAGGAATTCCAAAACAATATCAAATACGAGTGGGGAGAGGGAACACTCTGGTCTTATTCCTGACTTTAAGGGAAATGGTTTTAGATTTTCCTAATTTAGTATGATGTTGGGTACAGAATTGTCATGTATCACCTTTATTAGGTTGAGGTCCATTTCTTCTATTCCTAGTTTTTGTCAGTACTTTTATCAAAAAAAGATTGAGTTTTGCGGTAGTTGCTTTCTGCAACTGTTAGAATGATCACATGACTTTTGTTCTCACTTTTCTTTATATGCCGTGTTACATTTATCTATTTGTGTATACTGTGCGATACTTGCATTGGTACATTTAAATCAGTTTCCTCATACTGTATGTTATTTCTGATGTGTTGTTGAGTTTGGTTTGTCAGTATTTTATTGAGAATTTTTTCCCCCCATTGGAGGATTCATTTCTCTTTTTTTTTTCCTTTTTCTTTTATTATTCATATGTGCATACAAGGCTTGGGTCATTTCTCCCCCCTACCCCCACCCCCTCCCTTACCACCCACTCCGCCCCCTCCCTCTCCCCACCCCAATACCCAGCAGAAACTATTTTGCCCTTATTTCTAATTTTGTTGTAGAGAGAGTATAAGCAATAATAGGGAGGAACAAGGGTTTTTGCTGGTTGAGATAAGGATAGCTATGCAGGGCATTGACTCACATTGATTTCCTGTGCGTGGGTGTTACCTTCTAGGTTAATTATCTTGATCTAACCTTTCCTCTAGTTCCTGGTCCCCTTCTCCTATTGGCCTCAGTTGCTTTTAAGGTATCTGCTTTAGTTTCTCTGCGTTAAGGGCAACAAATGCTAGCTAGTTTTTTAGGTGTCTCACCTATCCTCACCCCTCCCTTGTGTGCTCTCGCTTTTATCATGTGCTCATGGTCCAATCCCCTTGTTGTGTTTGCCCTTGATCTAATGTCCACATATGAGGGAGAACATACGATTTTTGGTCTTTTACCACTCTTGGGGATATACCCAAAAGACTGTGACACAGGTTACTCCAGAGGCACCTGCACACCCATGTTTATTGCGGCACTATTGAGAATTTTTGTGTCTATGTTCACTAAATAGATTGGTGTATAATTCCCTTTTTGATTTTGTGCCCTTGACCGGTTTCACGCTGCATAGAATGAGTTAGGTAGTATTTCCTCCCTGTGTTTCATGGAAAAGTTTGAAGAGTATTGGTATTTGTTCTTCTTTAAAGGTTCAGTGGAATTTGACAGTGAATTCATGGGATCCATAGCCATTTATTTGTTGGGAGACTTTATTAACTGACTCTACTACTGCCTCAATCTCATTGCTTGTTATAGATATATTTAGTTGGTTTATGTCCTTTTGGTTTAATATTGGTTGGCTAAATGCATCTACAAGTTAATCAAATTCTTCTAAGACTCCAGTCTTTTTGTCCGGAGTTTTCAAAGTATTCTTTCATGCTCCTCTGGATTTCATTGTTATTTGTTCTGACATCATCTTTTTTATGTCTAATTACATTAATTTGCTTATTTTCCCTCCTCCTTGTCATCAGATTGACTAACGGTTTATGAATCTTACTTAAGTGCCTTGATTGTTGTCATTTTTCAGTCTTCATTTTTAGGTTTTTGAGGTGCAGCATTAGGTCATTTAGCCATGATAACTCCTTTTTTTAATACAGGCAATTAACACTGAGGCACTCCACCAGGCTCTTTTTTTTCAATTTAGGCTCACAGAGCTATAGAGTTTTCCATGAACATTCCCTTTGCAGATAGATTGTGTTTCCGTTTCTATTATATTCTAGAGCCCGTTTTATTATTCCTATTATTTCAAATGATCCATTGGTCATTCAACAATATGTGGTTCTGTCTCTGTGTTTTGAATATTTTCTTTTCTTTTTGAGTTTGAGTTTTATCTCATTGAGGTCAGATAAGATGCATGTAGTTATTTCAAATTTTTGTGTCCTACATCATGATCCATTTTGGAGAAAGTTTCATGGCATTATAAGCAAAAAGTGTATTGTGCTGCTGCTCTGTCTGTTCAGTCCATTTGGTCTATAGTGTCTTTAATTTGGAGGTTTCTTGGTTGATCATTTCTATAAATATCCTATGAATTGGTGCAAGTGCGATATGGGGGCTAGCTGATATTTTATTTTGTTTGTTTAATACCACTTACTTTGGCACATATTGGTTAACAATTGTTATTAGCCCCTGATATGTTGTCTCTTTTATTAATATGGTGTGACGTACTTTGTCTCATCTGAGTAATTTAGGTTTGAAGTGTACTTTATCAGATATAAGTGTAGCTACTCTTGCTTATTTTCAGGGTTAATTTGTTTGGAAAATCTTTTTCCAACCTTTTGTCTTAAGTCAATGTTTATTTTTGTGAGTTGTGCACCTTACAGGAATCAGGTCTTGTTCTTTAATCCAGGTCACCAATCTATGTCTTTTGTTTGGGGAACTGAGACTATTGTCCTTTTGTATTAATCTTTAAAGGTTTAAAGGCAAGTGGTAATTCCTGCCATGTTGTTGCTTGTTTTCATTTTTTAGTATTTGTTTCCTACCTCCCATTTGCTTATCTACTCATCTCGTGAGATTTGCTTAGTCACATATTTTATGACTATGTTTATCTTCATCTGCTGTGCATTGAATTTCTTTGAGTATATTCTGGAGGGCTGATTTAGTAGTTATAAATTACTTTAGTTTCTGTTATCCTGGATGGTTTTTATTTCTCCTTCAATCGTGAATGGTAATCATAAGATTTGTTGTTATTTTTTCCAGCACTTGAAATAGCTCATTCCATGTCTCCTTCCTTTAAGGCTTTTGTTGAAAATTCTGCTGTTCTTTTGATGGGTTTGCACCCATAAAAACTCAACTTGGCACTTCTCCCTTGAAACATTCACTATTCTTTTCTTGTTCTGTGTCCTTAATGATTTAGCTACAATATACTGTGGAGATATTCCATTTTATCTTTGTCTGTTTGGAGTCATTTGTCTGTTTGGAGGCCTTTGTTCCTGGGTGAGCATCTTTTTCTCAAGATTTGGGAAGTTTTCTGCCTTTATTTTGTTAATGGCAAGCCATTGGCTTGCCCTCTACTCCTTCAATGTCCATGATTCATTTGTTTGGTCTTTAGTGGATGCCATTCGTATTTCTTCATTCTTTATTGTATATTAATATGATTGTTCTATTATATCTACTTTGTCTTCAAGTCTTGAAAACTTTGTCATCTGCTTCATAAGTCTACTAGAGAGGCTTTGCACTCAATTTTTATTTGACTTAAGAAGCTTTTCAAATCCATAGCTTCAATTTCATTTGTTTTTTGGCTTTGATATCTTTATTGAATTCCTTTTTGTGCCTTACATTGCCTTCCTTACTTCATTTTGTGTTTATTTGTATCCTCCTTGTGTTCATCTGCTACTTTGTTATATCCTCTTTGAGTTCATTTATTTATTTGTTCACACTTTTCTTGAATTCATTTAGGTGTTTATTTGTATGCATCTTAATTTCATTGAATTTTTATGCCTATCTTCTTTCATTATATTATTCATTCTTATCACCATTCTTTTGAACGTAGTAATTGAGATTTCATCTCTTTCATTATCCATTGGATAATTTGTTTTGTGAAGATTGACATTTTGGGGGGAGTAATTTTCCTTTGTGTTTTCATATTTATTGTGCCTGTGGTTTGAGATTTGCTATCTCTCGTCAATCATTTGGTTGAGGGCCTTAGTCACCAAAGGTCTTTCTTATGAATTGGTAGTGGCAGGGTTGTCCTGTGCCATTTCTGGACAATTGTCTATGCATATAACTCAGGAATAAGAAACTCACAAATTCACAAACCAGATATTTACATGAAGTAGAATGTCATTGACAGCATTGTTTATCTATATAAACAATCACATTTTTTATGGTACAGTAGGCAATTAGAAAAATAAAACTTGTTAACTTAAGTATTAAAACTTTGGTAGCATAAATAAGAGGACTGAGGTAGGAAATAAGGAAGAAGGAAGTGGTAGATGGCAATAATGGGAGTGACGTTTTAGGGCTGTGGGTCAACAATATACTAGTGTGTAGAGAGATGTTGAGAAAGGTGATATTGTCCAGGATTGCAAAAGGATAGTAAGGTCGAGACAAATATATGAAGGAGGTATATTAAATAACCTGTTTAATGGTTTGTAAAGAAGAGATCAGAGAAGTGAAGAAAAAGAAAAGAACTGAAAAAGTAAGAAGGAAATGGCAACATAGAGGAGATAAATTAAAACTTTAAATGAAAAAGTTTAAAATGTCAGTATTTCTTCTTTGTTGCGAGGAGTGAATATCTTCTATGCTGTCTCAGTTCACTGGATGCTCACCCCCAATGTCTGCTCTTCATGTTTTTCTCTGTAGTTCTTCTGTTGTGTTTAGTCATTTGGCAGCTCAGGGCCCTGATTGTCACAGTGTTATCTGGAAGTGCTCTCTGGATTAGGGTAGCTGATAGAGCAAGGCAATACAGGTGAAGGCATGTGAGTTAGGAGATGGAGCTCAGTTGTGGACTCTCTCAGCACAGTTCACATGTTAGAAAGCTGTCTACTATTATCTTCTCTTCTGACTGCTTTGTCTTCCTGGATATTTTTACAATGGCCTGTCTCACTATTATTTCTTACATCTTCATGCCATATACTTTCATCTTTTCCTAAATTGCCTCATCACTTTTTCTTCAGGCTTTACCCCTTCTTGCTATTGCTAAATATAGTAATTATACCTTTAAAAATACAAAGTCCAATCTTACCCTAAAGCACCCTAGCCTTTTCTCTTGAAATGTTATTGAAAGAGAAGTTGACATTTGCAATGATATTTTTTACTGCTTTTAAATAAATGGTTTGTCTTTGAATTGTGATCATCTTATTTCTGTATGTCTTCCCTCACCTGAATGGAAAAGAAAGATATGGAACCTAACAAATGGCAAAATACAATCTACAAACTCAATTAAAATTAAAACCAGGCATGGTGTTTCTTCCAATCTCATAATACCTCAATTACCAAATACCTTGATTCTAAAAAGCTGAATTTCCAGTCAAGTAATCAAAATGTTACTAGGTTTCTTGGTGGTATTGTGGTTTGAACTCATGGCCTTGTACTTTCTAGGCAGACACTCTACCACCTGAGCCCAGTTGCACCTCTTATCTTCTAGGTATTTGTTGAATAGGCTTTTGCATTTTTCCTGGGCCTCCATGGTCTTTGATCCTGCTGTTCATATACTTTCTGCATAGTGGAAATGACAGGTGCATGCCACTATGTCCTGTATTTATGGGTTGAGTTGGGGATCTTGTGAATTTTTTGTGTGTGTTAGCCTCAAGCTATAATCATTGCAATGTCTGCCTCCCAGTAAATAGGCTTATAAACATGAGATTGTAATTCCAAGAGATTACTTTTAAAATGTGATTGGTATTCTCAAAGTGGATTAGAAAATAATGAAAAGAAATCATTCAAGACCCAGAAAATAACCAATATGGATGAGAAATTCAGCAAAAATATGAGATTCTGAAAAAAAGAAAGTGGAAAGATGGAATTGGAAAATTCAAAAAATCATATAGAAAACACAGTAAAGTGCATGACAGCAGATTGGGTCAAGAAGAAGAGGCAATATTAGTCATTGAGGATAGGATTGAGGTTACATTACACTCAGACAACAATAAAGAAAAAAAAGTAAACAAGCATGACCCCAAATTCCAAGAGACCAAACCTAAGAAACTATGGGGTAATGTAAGAGCTAAGATACAAACTGATTGCATACAGACAATGTTCAGTATAATTACAGGAGAAAATAAACAAATACAGAGGTATCCAATTCAAGAGGTTTTTATTCCTTTTAAATATTCATTAGCATACATTAGGATCATGTGGACTCATTGTGCAATTTACATAAATGCATGTAATGTGCTTTGATGAAATTTACCTCATGTATATTACTCCTATTAACCTCTCTCCCTCCTCTCCCTTCTTCTTATCAGTTTTAGTGGGTTTAACTAAGCTATTTTCATACACATACACATAATTTACTTCTATAATATTTATCTCCAATTATTTTTGGGATTTTACAAACTACAAATAGTCTTTACCAAGAAAGAACTTCCCCTAACCACATTACAGATAAAATGCCAAAGTCAGGGAACAAAAAACAGAAACTTGCAAGAGTAAAGTACCAGCTACCCTACATGGGCAAAAACATAAGCTCAGGGCTGCCAATATTAAGGTAGATGCTGATTGCCTGTTCACAATTTTCATTCAAATATAGCAAAAGTGGCCTCAGCCATTTGTGGAAATCCCATTATTGGGTATATATAAAAAGGAAATGAAATCATAGATAAGAAAGATTTCAGCACACTAATGTATACTGCAGTACTATTCAAAATAGTCATAATATGAGATCAAGTGATGTATCCGTAGACAGATAAATGAAAAAATAAAAGGCATATATATGCACAGTAGAATGTATTCAGTCGTGGGCATCAAATTCCTGTCATTTGTGGCAGCATAGATGGAAATGGAGGACCTTATCTTCAATGGCACAAGCCAGTCACAAAAAGGAATATATTGCACCTTCTTATTCATAGGTAGAAGCTAAAGCTTGATATCACAGAAGAATATACTAGAATAATGGTTAGTGGAGGCTGTGAAGCAAGAGCCAGATAGAGGCAGCTCAGAAAATGAGTACCAAATTTCTGTGAGACAGGTGGAATAAATCCAATGTTCTACAGTACAAGACTACAGTTTCAAAAAAATCAATTGTTTTACAAAGACCTAGAATGGAGAAGTTCAAAGATTCTGAATCAAAAGAATGCTAAATGTTTAAAGAGGCAAAAAATAGTAATTTCTCTGATTTTATCATTCCACATTGTTCACATGTGTTGAACCATCACACTGTAGATTACAAATATGTAAAATAACAATGGTATTTTAATAAAAATTAAAATAAAAAATTATAAAGGAAACCAAGAACAATGCCACTGAGCTACACCCCTACCCCTGTGCACTGAAGTTTTAATTTGCTGCTTAGAGTGTAGGATTTTTCCTCCTCTGTCAGTGCTTACTACTAACTAACCTCTTCCCAGCCCCCAGAAAGCTCCATCACAGAACTGTCATATAGGAATATTCAACATAGTTTCAAATCCCAAATTAAATCTGTAATTATCCAAGATCTGGGTGTTTTATCTCAAGGTCTTAGAACTATTGCTTCTCACATCAGATGCATTGCTGGACATTTGTACAATTTTCTGTAAAGTCCTAACACAAGCATGAAGAGTCTCTCAACACAAACTCACCTTCCTACTCTCTCTCTCTCTCTCTCTATCTCTCTCTCTCTCTCTAGAAGTCATTTTGTACTAATATAAGCACAAATTGATGATCACCATAATGCATCGTCTCATGGGACTTGATGAACAGGAAATACGTGACATTTTAGAACACGTATGCAATTCAGTTTCTACCTTGATATGGAGGAATATTGGAGTTGAGGACATTGATACCGACTTGAATTCTCTAGTAAGCATTATTATTGCTTTTTCAGGTAATTCGGAAGGCATGCACTTGTGCATGATGACTGGTATACAGATGTGTATGCCACACCCAACAAATGCAATGTGACTCTCCTGGAAACAGGGTGAATAAGAATACCTCTTCCTTCTCAGATTTTCAGGAACATAAAGCCCAATGTTTCTTTAGGATCCTTGGCTGACCCGGGCCTTTTCTCTTACTTCTACCTCATGTCTTACTTTGCCTCCTCTGATGCAATCCACTTACATCATTTCAAATGGTGTTTGTAAAAATTGCTTATTCTCATAGGCTTGAGAGAAAATATACCCTGTGGTCTTATCAATGGACCTGGATGATATTATGGAACCTGGGGTTGGAGAGGATGATCTACAAAAATATTTTCCAACTTGTTTCCATCAGCTGGACACAGGACCCCAGATGCAAAGTCCAATGGTAAGAAGTGTTGAAGATTCACCCAAGGGAGTGAAGGAGGCTAAGGTGACATGAAGTGGAGAGCAGAGTGACCTCTCCAGCCTGCAGAAGTAATGAGCACAGGAACACCTGTGTACATGCTCATTGATATATGCACACCCAGCTGATGCAAGGGGGCCTCTTCTGCTTAGGTTTAGGGTTTTGAAGATGGATTTAAGATGTTAACTTTAATTTTTGTCCTCTTAATCCTGAAGCTTCCTCTCCCTTTGCACAGTTATATCAATCTCATGTGCTATATAGGAAAAGAAAACAATATATATAAGGATGGAGACATGGTGATTGCTGCCTTCCTTCTAATGTATATGCATCAACCCATGCAGAGCACCAAAGGGATTAACTACACAAGCATTTATGGATAATAAGTGCCTTTTTCATGTGTTTATTTCCTGTCTGATCATCATGATGAATGATTCATAGGGGTTTTGTGGATGCGTAGAACATTCTCTGTGTATCCTATCTGTTCTTCCCAACTACAAAAAAGTGTACTCAAAATTTATTTTGTCTTTTCTTGCTGAATATTTCCTCCTTTTAAAGTGCTAAGAGAGTATTTTGGTTTTCATCTGCTCAGTTTCCACTCTTGTGGGCTGGAAGTTGACTGAGATAGCACTCTCCATGGTGTGTCATTGCCTATGTCTCTCCTCCTGTCAGCAGCAGTGCATAGGGTCAAATGGTGTCCCTTAGAAACAGAATCCAAGCCAATCTCATGAGTTCATTACTACACAACTGCAGCAAAACCTCACTTACACAAAGCCAATGTTTCACTAATGTTTCTTTTTTCATTAATTCATTCCTATATTGACTACTACAAGTGAGGTCCCACCTACTTAGGAAGATTTTTTTGTTTTTGCAATGCAGTTTTTTATTCTAGTTGCACAGAGGGTACACTGTTGCACAGATTGTGACCAAAAGTTCTTTCAATATATTGTATTTGAAGTAGAAAGATTTCTTATTGCAGTAGTTATGATTGCAAATCATTTGTGGGCTTTTTTTTGTGGCAGTCATGTTCTGTGCCTCCTTGTGCTGTAAGTCAGGCAAAGGTTGAGGGATCTCTCAGGTGTGAGATAGTTATCCTACCCAATTTTATTCAGATGGACTTTGGCACAGGGATGTCCTCAGTTTCATGATATTACCAATATCGTGTCTGCAGTCAAAGGTCTAGTTAATCAACTAATGTATGAAGCAGAATGTTGAGTGGTTACAGCAGACAGCCTTTGCTCCTGTGAGAAGAGTGGATGTCATTGAAGTTGCTTATTTACATCCCTTGCTAGCTGGTAGAGGGGCAGGTGTTGTCTGTGCTAGCTGTGCACATTTTGGAGCAGGTATGGAAATGGGGGTGTGGAATAGAGTGCCTTCCCTGCTAAAGAAGATGTCTGTAGCTATCTCATCATCACTCCCATATCTAGATATTTGTCTGCTTATAATTTTTCTTCTCAAACTTCTCTTTCATTAACCTGTATTTTTGTCTCTGTCTTAATATAGAAAATTCATTTTCATTTTGTTGTCAATGTGCTTCATGTACACACTTTGAGCGAGTGGCTGCCATTGATTATTGATCATTAGCTATTGTCAGTAATGCAGGATTTGAACCTCCGTTGCAAAACCTCTGACCTGAATCCCCCAGAAATCCTATGTTGATAATCACTAATGGCACGTTTAAAAGTTGGTAGAGAAGACCTTTCAAAAGACACTCTCACAATCAGTATAGAGAGAACTTTGATGGAGTTGTTACAGTCAGGGAGAGAGTAGGTTCAACTCTAAATGCATCAGGGGCAAAGAGAAATTTCTTCCAAGGTGCAAGTTGGTGACAAATGGATAGAAAATTGTTAAGAGGAAATGTCAGATTAAGGGGACAGTAGCTCTAGTTAGCATCAGGTCTGTGCTGAAAAGTGGGCAGCCTGATGGGGATGGTGGAGATTGAGGAACTGATGAGATATTCAGCATGATCAAATATCTAGGTTGGAGAAAGTGACATGAATAGTTATTGCTAAATTGAATAGTGAAGAACGGAACTCCAAAATATAAGAAATAACTGAACAAGAATTCAGGGGAGGCTGAGTAGAATTGGATCTAAGAGCAAATGTACATCAGGTAAGAAGGCCGACTTGTCACATATAGCCCTGCCTCCTCAGACCCCTGCATGCTGGATATAGTGCACGTTTCTCAGGTGCAAGAAAAGCAAGCCAAGGCGACCTGCAATTCCTCTTGTCCTCTGCTCAGCATCCTTACTGGCTTAGGGACCAATATGCCTCAACAGTTGGCTCTCTCCCATCCTATGCACTAGAAATCCCTTCTGTGACTGAAGTGAGCAGACATGCAATTACATGTGTCTTTCATGTCCATTCTGGTTTATCCACTGAAACAAGTCCTTAGCACCCAAAGGCATTTTAATACCCCATAAAAACAGATGGAAAAAATTCAGAAGAAAGAATTTTCCCATTCATAGATTAACATATATATTAATATGTTAATATAATACATACGTATGTGTATATGTACATACATACATGTATACATATGTAAAATATACATATATATGTATGTATTTCTTTTTACCAACCCATTACAATATATAATTTCAAACTCTGTAATATAGGAAGAGTCATGTATACATAAATGTCTCAGGCCCACAAATGTTGTAATGTGGCCTGAACATCTACTTAATTTTCCTTTGCATAAATATAGATATTGCAAACATGGGATGATACTCTCTCAGTCTTTCTTTAACCTATTTCATTACATAACAAAATATTAAAAACACATTTTTATATATTCACCTTGGGGAGCCATTGAGAAATCCCTTTGAACATTGACTTAGAAATTAATAAATAAAGACAGGACTGTAAAATTGGTAGTGTGTGTGGGGAGTACTTGTGGGAGGATGGAGTGTGAACAAATGAGATTAAGGTGAGGTAATTGGATGATGGAAGTCATAAACATATATGAAAAAGAACAATCAAACCTCTTCTAATTAAATAAAGTGGAGCATGGATGGGGTGGAGGGAGAGATGGTGGGGGGTGATCTAACCAATGCTACAACAAATCCCTCTGTAAAACAAATATCCTAATAAATATTTTAAAAATTCATTTCCATAAATGAACAATATTTATAATTCCATACTACCCTTATAATATTTTATCATGGATGAATGACATAATTAGATTCATACATCAGTTTTGGAGTGCTCCTTGTTTTTTAAATGGATTCTAGTTTTGTGTTTATATAACTAAATATAGATGACAGATATTTCCTGGAACATGTCAACATAGATATGAACAGTCTCATTAAAGGATATGAATTTGTAGAAATAAAATAAATGAGTAACAGGCTCTCTATGTTCTGTATAATTTTGTTGTATATTGAGCATAACTTTACATTTTGGAGAATAATAAGTGATGTTTTGACATATGCATATAATGGGCTTGAAGATATCAAAAATGACTTGTCACCTCATAATAACCATTTTTGATGAAAACTCTCCAATTGAAAATAATATTAGGAATATTTCTTAAGGATCCTCTGGATAAGTCCTTGATGAAATATCACTAGCCATGCAGGAGAGAATTCTTTCCTGAAAATTTAGTTAAAATGTTTTTCCTGACTTGATGTGTATGAATATTGTATCATTGATCATAAAGTTCTGTTATTAATGGTTTGGTTGATCATGCTTACACATTCTATGTTAAGAAAATGTCCTTGAATGACTCCCTCTGAACTTTTGTGTCTGTTTATTTTAGGCCTTTGTTTTTATTTTATTTATTAAGGTTTTTAAATTTATTCATATGTACATACATTGTTGGGGCCATTTCTCCTCCTACTCGCTGCTCCTTCCCTCTCCCCCCCAAACCCCCTCGCTTCCAGACAGAACCTGTTCTGCCCTATTCTCCGAATTTTGTTGACGAGTACACATAAGCAATAATAAGAATGACAATGCGTTTTTGCTAGTTCAGGTAAGGATAGCTATACAGAGAGATTCCTAGCATTGCTTCCATGCACACATGTATTACAATGCAAATTGATTCATCTCTACCAGACCTCTTCACTACTTCCCCGTCACCTTCCCATAGTGACTTCTGTCGCTTTAACATTACTATATTAACTCCTTTACAGTGGACACATCAAACATTTTCAAGTTTTGGGTTTTTTACCTTTCCCTATTCCTCATGTATGTGTTCTCCCTTAGCGGGTGACCCATGTCCAATACTAATACTGCATTTATTTAAGGTCTAAAGTCCACATATGAAGGAGAACATAGGATTTTTGGCATTCTCTTAAGATGATGTTCTCCAGTTCCATCCATTTGTTTGAGAATGACATGATTTCATCTTCTTCCTGGCTGAGTACAAGTACATTGTACATGTATACAACATTTTCTTAATATAGTCTTCAGTAGTGGGGTATCTTGGCTGTTTCCATAACTTGGCTATTGTGAATAGTGCTGCAATAAACATGGGTGTGCAGGTGCCTCTGGAGTAACCTGAGTCTCATTCCTTTGGGTATATCCCTAGGAGTGGGAATGGTGGATCATATGGCAGATTTATGTTTAATTTTTTAAGGAGCCTCCATATTGTTTTCCAGAGTGGTTTCACTAGCTTGCATTCCCACCAGCAGTGTACGAAGGCTCCTTTTCCCCCACATCCTCACCAACATTTGCTGTTGGTGGTGTTTTTGAGGTGGCTATTCTAACAGGTGTGAGGTGGAATCTTAGTGGGGTTTTGATTTGCATTTCCTTTATGGCCAGGGATGGTGAGCATTTTTTGGGTTTTTGGCCATTTGAACTTCTTCTTTTGAGAAAGTTCTGTTTAGTTCAGTTGCTCATTTCTCTATTGGTTCATTGATTTGGGGGGAGTTTAGTTTTTTGAGCTCCCTGTGTATTCTGGTTATCATTCCTTTGTCTGATGTATAGCTAGCAAATATTTTCTCCCAGTCTGTGGGTGGTCTCTTCAGTTCAGAGACCATTTCTTTTGTTGTGCAGAAGCTTTTGAATTTTATGAAGTCCCATTGTCCATCCTTTCTCTTAGTTGCTGAGCTGCTGGGGTTCTATTGAGGAAGTCCTTGTCTATACTCATTACTTCCAGAGTATTCCCAGCTCTTTTCTGTACTATCTTCAGAGTTTCAGGTCTGATCCATTTTGTGTTGATGCTAGTGCAGGGTGATATACATGGATCTAGTTTCAGTTTTCTGCAGGTAGATAACCACTTTTCCCAGCAACATTTGTTGAAGAGGCTGTCTATTTTCCATCGAACATTTTTGGTGCAAAAATAAGGTGGGCATAGCTGTGTGGATTCATATCTGCGTCCTCTATTGTGTTCCACTGGTCTTCACATCTCTTTTTGTGCCGGTACTATGCTGTTTTTATTGCTATTGCTTTGTAATATAGTTTAAAGTCGGGTATTGTGGTACCTCCAGCATTGTTCTTTTTCCTGAGTGTTGCTTGGGCTATTCGCAATCTCTTGTGTTTCCAAATGAACTTTAGGGTAGATTTTTCAATCTCTGTGATGAAAGTCACTGGAATTTTGATGGGAATTACATTAAACATGTAGATTGATTTTAGTAGTGTAACTATTTTTACTATGTTGATTCTACCAATCCATGAGCACAGGAAATCTTTCCACCTGCTGTAGTCTTCCTCAATCTCTTTCTTCAGGGGTTTGTAGTTCTCTTTGTAGAGGTCATTCATATCCTTTGTTAAGTTTACTCTTAGGTATTTGATTTTTTTGAGGATATTGTAAATGGAATTGTTTACATATATTGTTTCTCAATTTGTTCATTGTTGGTGTATAGAAAAGTTACTGATTTTTGTAAGATGATTTTGTCTCCTGCCACATTGCTGAAGCTGTTTATGGTGTCTGAGAGTTTTGGGGTAGAGTTATTTGGGTCTTTGAGGTATAGGACCAGGTCATTTGCAAATAGGGATATTTTGACAGTTTCTTTAGCTATTTGTTTCCTTTTATTTCTTCTTCTTGCCTAATTTCTCTGGCCAGAAATTCCAGGACTATGTTGAATAGGAGTGTGGATTGAGGGCACCCTTTTCTGGTTCCTGATTTTAGGGGAAGTTGTTTCAGTTTTTCTCCATTAAGTATGATGTTGGCTATAGGTTTGTCATATATAGCCTTTACAATGCTGAGGTACATCCCTTCTATTCCTAGTTTTCTTAGATCTTTTATCATGAAGTGGTGTTGGATCTTATCAAAGGCTTTTTCTGCATCTATTGAGATGATCAAGTGGTTTTTGTCTTTGCTTCTGTTAATGTGCTGTATTACATTTATTGATTTGCATATGTTGAACCATCCCTGCATCTCTGGGATGAAGCTGACTTGGTCATGGTGAATGATCTTTCTGATATGTTGTTGGATACAGTTTGCCATTATTTTGTTAAGGATTTTTGCATCAATGTTCATTAAGGAGATTGTCTTTTAGTTTTCCTTTTTGGATGTGTCCTTGTCTTGGTTTTTGGGTGAGTGTAATGCTGGCATCACAGAATGAGTTAGGCAGTGTTCCCTCCTTTTCTATTTCATGGAATAGTTGAAGGAGTGTTGATGTTCATTTTTCCTTGAAAGTCTTTTAGAATTCAGCTGAAAATCTGTTAGATGCTGGACTGTTCTTTTTTGGGAGACTCTTAATTGCTGCTTCAATTTCATTATGCATGATATCTGTTTAGGTGTTCAATATCCTCTTGGTTTAGTTTTGGATGGTCATAACTATCTAGAATTTTGTCCATTTCTTCATGAGTTTCCAATTTATTGGATCATATGTTCTCAAAGTAGTCTCTGATGATTCCCTGGATTTCCTTGGTGTTTGTTGTGATCTCCCTGTTTTTGTTTCTGATTTTACTAATTTGGATGTTTTCCCTGCTCATTTTTGCCAGATTTTCCAGCGGTTTTTCAATTTTGTTTATTTTTTTTCTAAGAACCAGCTTTTTGTTTCCTTGATTCTCTGTATGTTTTTTGTCTCTATTTCATCAATTTCGACCCTTATTTTTATTATTTCTTCTGTTTGCTTTCCATTTTTCTTGTTCTTGTTTTTCTAGGAGTTTGAGATGCAGCATTCGGTTGTTTGAGATCTTGATGTCCTTTTTACTATGTGCATTCATGTCTATAACTTTCATCTTAGGAATACTTTTGCTGTGTCCCTTAGGTTCTGGTTGGTGGTGTTTTCAATTTCAATAGCTTCAAGGAACCTTTGTATTTCCTCTCTTATTTCTTCTATGACCCACTGATCATTGAGCCTCCAATTCTGTGCATATTTTCTGCTGTTTTTTATTGTTTTTTAGTTCTAGTTTTAAAGCATTGTGATCAGAGAGAATGCAGGGAGTTATTTTTATTTTGTTATATTTACTGAGGCTTGCTTTGTGCCTTAGGATATGATCTATTTTGAGAAACTTCCTTGGGCTGCTAAGAAGAATGTGTATTGTGTTGTTGGATGAACTATTCTGTAGACATCAGTTAGTTCCATTTGATTTATAGTGTTATTTAGTTTAAGGATTTCTTTATTGATATTTTGTAAGGATGACCTTTCTATTGGTGATAGAGGGATATTATAGTTTCCCACAATCACCGTGTTGAAGTCTATATATATGTGCTTTTATGGCCTTTAGAATACGTTTGATGCAATGGGCGCACTGACATTAGGTGCATGAAGGTTGATAATTGTTATTTCCTTTTGATGTATTGCACCTTTTGATAGCATGAGGTGTCCTTCTTTGTCTCATTTGACCAAAGTTTGAAGTCTGCTTTGTCTGATGTAAGTACTCTACTCCTGCCTGTTTTGGGGGGCATTGGCTTGGTAAATTTTCTTCCAGTCTCTCACCCTAAGCCAGTTTTTATTTCTGTCAAAAAGATGGGTATTTTGTAAACAACAGATTGTTGGATCTTCCTTTTTAATTCAATTTGCCAAGCGTTGTCTTTTGTTGGGGGAGTTGTGTCTATTGACATTCAGTGTTAATATTAATTGGTATGTGGTAATTCCTGTGATTTAGCTGTTTTGTTGTTAAAGGATTTGATTGTGTGCAGCTGAATCAATGCTACTCACTTATTCCTTATCTTTTCTTCTCCTGTGGTTTGATTCTTCCCGTCCTCTCATGATTTTATCTGCTTTCATCTTCTGTGTGCAGAATTCCTTGTAGAATGTTTTGTTGTGGTGGCTTGGTGGTCATATATTGTTTTAATTTCTGCTTATTGTGGAAGACTTTTATTGCTCTGTCAATTTTTATGACAGTTTTTCTGGGTAGAGTATCCTAGGGCTGAAGTTATTTACATCCATGCCCAAAATAACTCACTCCATACCCCTCTTGCTTTTACAGTTTCTGTTGAGAAATGTGCTGTTATTTTAGTGTTTTTACTTTTTATATGTTATTTGGTTTTTCTGTCTCACAGCCTTCAATTCTTTGTGCTTGTTATTTTAACAATTTCTCATTTGTTGTGCTTGTTGCTTTAATGATAATATGCTGTGGGAAGGTTCTATTTTGGTCAAGTCTGTTTGGTTTCCTGGAGGCTTCCTGTACCTGAATGGACAAAATTCTCACAAGAACTGGGAAATTTTCTATTATTGTTTTATTGAATATGTTACATATCCCCTTGGCTTGCACCTCTTCTCATTCTTCAATGCCCATTATTCTCAGGTTTGGTCTTTTGATAGAGTTGCTGAGTTCTTGCATATTCCTTTCACAGATCTTGAGTTGTTTGACTAAGAATTGTGTTCTTTTTTAATGTCTGTTTTATGTTCTTGCTCTTAGATTCTGTCTTCCATTTGTTCTAGTCTTTTGTAGCGACCTCCAACTGTTTTCCTTTGTTGTTGTTGTTTAATTATAGGGAAGTTTTATTTGCAGGATTTCTGTTTGATTCTTTTTGCTGAGGTTTTGCATATCTTTCTTCAACTCTTCTTTTATATTTTGTGATGTCATTGTTAAATCATCTCTCTCTTTTTATACGGTCCTTTGTTTCACTTTGGTGTTTGGGGAAGTGTTCTCTGAATTCACTTATTTGTTCTTGCGTCTTCTCATGTTCTTTGTTTCTGGTGTCTAGAAATTTCTTGAATGCATCTGGTTAACCATGTCAAGTATATTCTCCATGAGTTTCTCAGTGATTTTTTCCAAGATTTCTTCCTTGAGCATTTTTTTTGTGGGCATCACTTGGCTCCTTAATGACATTATTATTGTTTTGTTGGTGTCAGGAACTTGGTATCTATTTTCATTTCCCACTGAATCCTTTATTGAAATTTTTTGAGGAGAGTCGTTTCCATCACTTCATTTTCTTCCCATAGCTGCACTTGGTGCTGTGCAACTATGTCCTTGATAGGCTAATTGGTGGTTTTAATCGCCTGTTTCCTTTCCCTGATTTAATGTTTGTGCTGTGACTGACTTGGTTGTTATCTAGGTTGATGTGCTCTTTCTGTCTCTGGCCTGCAGGTATAATTTAGGCAATAAACAATTCACAGTTTCAGTGCCAGACCACTTTACATATTATATAGAAAACCCCTTGATGATAATTTCTATAAACAGTGGAAGTTAGGAGTGTAATGGTTATTAGGGTAGACATAGAAATTTGGGAAATTGGTAAAGGAACTAAAAGGGGGGCTGGAAAAAGTATGGGTGGGGGGGAAATGGTATGGGGGCTGCTGGGTTTTGTGGCCATGTGTGGGTTTTTCTGTTGTTGTAGTGTGTCAGGGATTGCAGTGGACTTTGGTGTGTACAGTTCATACAGTAGGCTAGTCAGCAGGCGGTGAGTGTGTAGGAGGGAGGGTTAGTGTGGTGACAGGTTAAGGGATAACAGGAGGGGGAGGTGAAGACAGAGAGAGAAAGAGTGGATGAAAAGGAGCAGGAAGACTATTTGGGAGGGAGAATAATAGACTATAGCACAGGAAAAGGAGGGAAACTGAAGGAGGTAAGAATAGGGATAAGAAAATAGTTATGGTGAAGTTAATAGTACCAGGCAAAGGGACAAGAACAAGTTCAGTCTTTTGGTAAATGTTCTGGAGTTATTTCTTAGGAATCCATTCCTGGTACTGGCATACAAGCAAGAGCTCTGATGTGGTCTCACCAGGTGACTGGCTTGTTAGTAGTATTTGGCTCTTTCTGTGCAAAGGATTACTTGTAATTGGGAGGTGAGATAATTTGGCCAGTTCTTGCAGAATAGTAATAGCTGCTGTTGTTTTCGCCAGGCAGCACCTTGCTATGGTCAGCTCCTCCCATAGCAAGGTGGGACAGTTCAGTTTTGAATGCTGCCCTCTGTCCCAAGAGATCAGCTCCAGGATCCATCACTTGCCCTGCTTTGGGAGGTTGTCCTGTTGCCCCAATCCCACTCTCAGCCTTTATGCCTCTCCCAACCTCTGCTGGGTGCTAGTGGCTCCTCTGTGAGGTTGACTTGTTGCCCCACTCCCACTGTCAGCTTTTATTGCTTTACCTGCATTCATTCACTGTGACTTGGGCACTGAGAGTTCATCTCCTTGCCCCACCCCCATTCTCTGGGGCAGGTTCAGTGTTAGGTGGGTTAACAGCCCACCTCCATTGTCAGTGTTAGACTACAGTTTGCTGTTTATGCTGGTAGTTTTGTTGGAGGGGGTGTTCAGTCTGCCCAGGCGATGCACTGGATTATGTTCTTGGAGGGTGGGATGAGGAGTCGTGCATGGTGTGTGATGCTCAACTGTTCTTTCTGTAGATTCACATAATCAGCTTTGGAGCCAGCCAGTGGGAAGAAATGGTGCTGCTTCTTTTAGTGTGGCATAGCATGAGGAAACTTTCCCTGAGCTAGGGATCCTGGATATCCCAGAGTTTGATTCTGATTTAAGGGTCAGTCGTTCAATTTTATGTCCACGTAATATAATGGCAGTTATTATTTTGGCTAGAAGCAGTAAGAATTACCCAAGTGTAACTCTGACATCTCAAGGTGGTTTCTGGAGTCACAGAACTAGGGTTTCTGATTCCCTACCTAACTGCCATCTTAGATATCCTCACATTTTGTTTTCTATGCATTGTAACTATAAAGAATCATATGGTGAGTTTTTTCTCTTTCTGTGCTTCCTGGTCATTTCGTGACTTCAATGATAAAATAATGAACACTTGGGAACTTGGTGCTATCTGTGGAGAATATCCTCAGCATTGGCTTTCCCTTGCATGTATCCTAGATACACTTCATGTAGTATCATCTGTATTTGGACATGCAGGTTCATGTTTGGCTTTGGTTTGAAGAATGTCTCTGAATGATTAGAGACTACAATTGTTAATGTTTTCACAACACTGGCAAAGGCAAAAAGAGTGAGAATATTGTGTTTTACTTTTAGAACAACTCATGGTTCTATAAAGTTTATTCATAATCTTCCCACAAAGAATTTCTTTGTTGTCCCACCATATGGAATACACTGCTGCATTTTCTCCTCATTTAAATGGTTAATTCTGCACCTTTCTTTGCCTTCATTCACATTTCACCTCTCCTGTACCTTATTTCCTACTACTCCTAGGATGTTAGAATAAATTCAATTATAACTCATAATGGAGCTCCTTTAGTGACACTCTCAATTTAACCTGTCACTGAAATTTGATCACATATACAATTTTTTAAACCTTGACTAATCTTTTTTCTTCATAGGAAGATGAGGTACTGTAACAGACATTTTAAATTTCTGATTAAAATTACTTTTAATAGATAATTTTCTTGGATATAAGAATTCACCTATTAACATATGCATTGTCATGTTATAATTAAAAACTCTGTGAAATGACTATTTAAAATGAAACATGTTTCTTAATTCATATTTGTGCATTTGACACAGACTGTCCTCTTTCAACTCCTTCCCCAAATAAATGGGCAACACCTTTTCTTGGAAGATGTGCAGAGATTACCTGTTAACAGTGTTATGAGTAGGGAGTTTTGTAAAGGTGTATTGAATGCTTTCTAGTTAGTTATCTGAATGTCCTATTTTGGAAGAGATTTGACTTGAAAATTCAAAAGCCATGTATTGAAACCCTAAGCTTTTGAATAGAGAACCTCGTATATACTCTCTATATCAAAGGTACTTTTTTACTGCCTTAAATATGATCTATCATTTCTAAATTGTTGTACTGGGAATACATTGTGTCATTTGCGCAGGCACTTACATGATATCATAGTTGAATTCTGTCCTACGTCATTGTCTTCATCCCCCCACCCCCATTCCTGGAATAGTTTCAAAAGGTCCATGGTACCTTTGAACATCTTGTGGCCTCTATGTGTAAACCAACCATGGTTGTCAAGATGGACTTAGGCATAGATTGGATCATATCTGGTGAATAGTTTCATCAAATACATAATAGTTCCATCAGAATACATAAATCTACTTACCTGTGCTCATAAAAATGATTTGTAGTGAATACATATTTGAAAAATCCCTTAATAGAAACTTGCTACAAATTAGGATTAAGCATCTAGAATATTCCATGACAAATATTAGTTTTTTTCCAAAGATGATAGTGGCATAATGACAGACTTCATACTATTCTATACTGAGAGTCAACAGAATGTTGTAGAAGCTGCCCCTTTAGTAACACAAGGGTTCATAAACCTACATATTTTCAGCCAACCTTTTATTGGCAGGAAAATTATTTAATTAAATGATGAAGTAGTAAGGGAATAATTAAATTGAGGCATTTAAATAACACCAAGGAATTATGCCAAGTAAGTGCAACTCTATCCCAAATAGGAGAGAAATGGAAGAAAAATACAGCAGGCATTATTAAGAAGGCAAACTTGAGAATGTTCACTTTTAAGTGTCTGAAATGTGGCAGACTCTTCTGTGCATTTTTGTTTCTATGTTATATGATTAAGAATCACATGGTGACTCTTTTTGCTTTCCCTACTTCCTGGTCATTCTGTGACTTCAATGTTAAAATTATGAAAAGTTGGGAACTCTGTGCTATCTGTCGAGAATGTCCTCAGCATTGATTTCCTTGCCTGTCTCGTCCTTATCCTTAGTTGGGTGCTTATATCTCACACTCTTCTCACAGCATCAACACCCTAACTACAAAATTTTCTCCCTAGGAAGCAGTTCAAGTGACTATTATGGGTTTGCTCTCTGTTTATCTCTTCCATCACTAAAGCATTATCAACAATCCTGTATGGTCACTGTTTCACTGCATATCTCATGGTAGATGCTCAAAAACAGAAATTTAATCATTCTCATAATCCTTAAAACAACTTGAGCCAGGCCCATTTACCAATGACTGTATTTCTATAGGATATCTGTATCAATGGTTGTCTCCAAAATAGTAACCTATATAGCGTCACTTACCTGTGTACACTATCAGAAGGGGTTTTACCCCTATTATATTGTGAATTATATAAATGACTGCTAATATTTTTCAGAATATTTTCTTAATTTAAATGAGAAGTTAGAAAGTGACTTCTTTTAGGCTATCTCCAAGGGTCACACACACCCTGGAAAGTATCATTTTCTTTCTGGACACATGACCTTAATATCGCCCTCAGTCTAGATACTAAGTGTAACTCAACACCACACAAATCACTTACACATTTATCTTGGCATTACTGTCTGGTAATATGAAAACACAAATTTGGAGCCACTCAGAATGATGACTCTTTTACATGAATCTCAGAGATATTACACATTCATGTTGTGAATTTCAGCTGCTTAGTCATTAAGACTAAAGTTTTATCTTAACCTTTCATCATGTAAAGTGGTTATACAGACAGAAACATGAGTACTATTAAGAATGTTTGCCAGGTGCTGGAGGCTCATGCTTGTAATCCTAGCTACTCAGGAGGTAGAAATCAAGAGGATCATGGCTTGAAGCCAGCACAGGGAAATGGTTCACAAGACCCTATCTCAAAAAACCCTTAACAAAAATAGGGTTAGTGGACTGGTTCAAGGTGAAGACCTCAGTTCAAACTCCAGTACTGCAAAAAAAACCCAAAACAAAGAAACAAAAAATATCCCAGAATGTTTTGGTCACATGCCCAAAGATCACATAGGGTTAAGCTAATGAACATTCAAGGAAAGTCCTAAGTTTCACACCTAGTTAATGGAATATTATTTTAAATGCTTATTATAACCTATTGGTTCTTTAAGGTAGCCTGACAGGTAATGTGATTTAGCGCATGCTACACTATTAAACAAGTGATACCATATATAAAGAGATGTTAAAATATAGTTATTGAACATACCAATCACAAGTTGGTATCACCATCATCACACTGCTCTGCTTCTTCCACTGGTGTCATTGCCGAATATGGTTCTGGTGAGAAATCCAAATGTCTCATTAAAAGAAACTAACAGCAGTTAAATAAAATGGTAGTCCTTATACCAGTAGAGAGAATAGGTTTCTAAAATAAGCATTAAAAATGCAGTTAAGTATTATACCAGATTGGTCACAGATTTAACAACTACATAATTTAAACACATAAAATGCAGGTGATCTAGTGATTGTGAGTCCAAGGACAATATAAATGGGAAATGGTTTGGGTTCTTAATTGTAGCATCTGTGCTTGTTGCTTAAAGTGGCCTCAAACTTCTGGCCTCAAAGGAGCCTCTTGCCTCCACCTCCTTTGTAACTGAGGGTCCAGGCATGTGCCTTGGAGTCCAGCTCTCCACTAAGAATATTTTTGACACTGGAAACGTCTAGATTTTCATAATTACTCTAACATGTGAAGGACTCAAAACTGATGACCTTAGTGTAACAAGACATTAAAGTAGAATCATGTCATTTAAAGCTTATGTTTTAAAAACTTGTAGTAAACCCATAAAATTATTTTTAAACATCAATGCCAACACTAACATTTACATTACTTATTCCAGTTCCTTACATCAATTTTAGCATGAAATCAGTTAGTAATGAGAAGTTCTTGAGCCGTTCAATATTTTAATGTGATCTTCATTAGAGTAATGCACCTTGCAAAATTTACTTGATCGGAACATTCTTACAGCTTTCCATGCTAATGTCTTCATTTGAACAGAAGCTTTCTTTTCTTTGATATGCTAGATGAGTTTCAAAATAAAATATTTTAGAATTATCATATATTTCATACAACATTGAGTTAATAATCCAAGATAAAATATTAATGTTATCACCTTCCTGGTATGATACATTCTAGGAGATCCTAGAAAGCCAAAGATGCATACAATCATTTACATGTAAGTATGAGAAAGTCACCATACACCCATGCATGGATACTGAGAAACCCTATCCCCATGGTTAGCTTTGTAAATGATTATGCTGGTTTTGGCATTAAGAAATTTTTTCAATAGCCTACATTTTATTTTTTTTCATTTCCTCATTATTCTTATTTAACAGTAAGTTTTTTCTTTATAAATTAATTTATATGTGCATTCATTGTTTGGGCCATTTCTCCTCACTGCCCCTCACCCCTGCATCCCCTTGCTTCCCCCATCCCCTTGCTCTTATTTTGCATGTTTTTCAGTCTTTTTACTCATTAAGACAACGATCAGTCAGAAATATGCTGATGAAAAATATGCATATGGCTTTAATTACGCCTGAATTTAAAGTTTTCAAACTGATATCATGTCCCCAATGCACATACATGAAACAGAAAAGGCAAAGATATCAATGTGACCGTACTGATTTATGGAGAGAAATGTGATTTAAATCACGAGGAAAAATCTTATTCTAGCTTTCAAACATCATGGTAGAATGGAACAGTATGTTTAAAGAAGACTTTCAAAACACTAACACCACTATTCTACATTATTTTGTCTTTGTTCTTCAATGTGTCATGTGACTTTGGAAGTATAGATCAGAATTATGAGCATAAATGTATAATTTCTTATAAAGGAAAGTTTTATGAACTAATCAGTTGTGTGTGTATGTGTGTGTGTGTGCGTGCATGTTACATATACTAGATGGTAGTTCTTGAAAACATTCCTTTCCCTCCATATACATACGCATTACTTTATGACTACACTTCTTTCTTCCTTTAGTTTATATTTTAAATTTCTTGAGCCACCCGTTTAAGAACACATATGAACCATATCTAGTAAATAATGTGATGTGTTAAAACTATTTGGTATGACAACGTGGTGAACAAAAATATAAAATGAATCTTTACATAATTATTAGATATATTAACAATCTAATTCATTTTCAACCAAGGCAAGGAACAGTTACAAGGCTAATATTCAAGCAATGGACCCTCTAGCATCTTTTCTTTCCACATTTACATTGCCCTTGTCTATCATGCTGCTTCTCAAAGATTTTTATGAAATGAATATCTTATTGAAACATTAACTATGTTTGAACAACAGCTAAAGTTTCTATTTGGAAATAAATCTCATCTGAATAACACCAATAAAACAGGTTTGAAAGATAAGTTTTAATGTGGTAAAGGCCTTGGAATTTCATATTGGATATGGATCATGAATGAATTCTTTTATCCAAAAGAAAAGAAAACACTAATTCTTTCTGTAGAACTCTTCCATACAGAGTATATTAACCAAAAGCTATAATTCACTAACTAAAACAAAAAAAAAAGTATAACAGAAACTATAACAGTGAATTCAAAAGAACAATGGCAATAACAATCAACGAAGCTTAACAGGAAATGTAGAAGCAAATGAATGATTTCAAAGAGGATGGATCAAATACACAACTAACTGAACTCAAAAAGAATTCAACTACCTGAATAAAATAAAAAAGACAATGCAGAATATGAAAGAGATTTCAATAAAGAGATAGAAAAACTAGAAAAATCAAATTCATATTTTATAAATGAAAGTCTCAATATGTCAAGTAAATATACCAATCAAAGTCTGGTGAAAATAGTAGAGCAGTAGGCCCACCAGATCTCCACTACACTGGGCTCCCCTTCCCCCCACAGGCCCAGCCCCTACTCTTCAGGCCTGCCAGATCACTGCTCCACCAGGCCTTTGCTCCACAGGCCTGCCAGGCTCCCACCAGATCTCCACTTACCAGCCTCCACCCTGCAAGCCCACCATGCTCCCACCTGCCCACCGCCTAACAGAGGAGGGCTCCAAACCTGCCTAAGAGACACAGACAGTCAGGACTGGATGCTAAAGGAGTAATACCAGAAAAACTAAGACTGTAATTCTACTGTTCAGAACCAGTGATTTTTTTATGCCTTTCTTTAAGGGTTTTACCGTCTGGTTTGCTGTTTGATTGTCCACCATCTCTCCCTGTTGTTTTCTTTGGTTCTCTCTTTTATTCTTTCATTTTTTTTTCTCCTTCATTCTTGGTTTTGTTAGCATTACTATTGTAACTCAGCTAATACTAAATTGCACATAGTCCAGGGACAGAAATGGTACCTAATGGAAATATGGGAATATGAAAAAGGGAGGGAAACCAGTCTCCCCTCCAAAATAAATTAGTACAGGATTCAGAGGAAAATGATGAAAATGGATATCCAGAGCCAGACTCCAACAAAATAAAGATAAACTATACCAAGGAACCCAATGAAGCCCAGAACACCACTCTGAAAGAAGAAATCCTGCAATCAATCAATGAGGTTTTCATAGAGATGTTACTAGGCATGGTCAATCAAATGTACAGGAGGCACTCAAGAAAATCCAAGACAAAAATAAAGAATATGAGAAAACACAAAAACAAAGAAATGAAATCATAGGAGCCCTAAATAAAAACCAAAGTGAAACAGAAAACACTATAAATAGATAAATGACAGGGATCACCATATACCTATCAATACTAACACTAAAAATTAATGGACTAGATTAAAAAGGAAGATTCAAACAATATGCTGCCTACAGGAAACCCACCTCATTGACAGAAATAACCACTGACTGAGAGTGGAAGGCTGGAAGAAGATTTACCAAGCCAATGTCACCCCCAAAACAGGCAGGGGTAGCAATACTTATCTCAGACAAAGTAGACTTCAAACTTACATTTATCAAAAGAGATAAAGAAGGACACTCCATACTAATAAAATGGGAAATACACCAAAAAGGAAATAACAATTATCAACCTACATGCACCCAATGTCAATGCACCCAATTTCATCAAAGATACTCTGAAGGATCTAAAAACATATATAGATTCCAACACAGTGGTAATGGGAGACCTTAATACCTCCCTATCACAATACGTAGGTCATCCAAACAAAAAAATCAATAAAAAAATCCTAGAACTAAATCACACCGTAGATGAAATTGACCTAGCTAATGTCTAAAGAATATTTCATCCAACTTCTGCACAATATACATTCTTCTCAGCAGCCCATGGAACCTTCTCCAAAACTGATTATATCTTAGGGCACAAAGCAAGCCTCAGAAAATATAGGAAAATAGAAACTATCCCGTGTATTCTATCTGACCACAATACATTAAAACTAGAAATCAACAACAAAAACAGCAGTAAAAAAATGCAAACAATTGGAAGCTGAACAACACAATGCCCAATAACGAATGGGTCATTGATGAAATAAAAGAGGAAATTTAAAGGTTCCTGGAAGTTAATGAAAATGAAAACATGACCTACCAGAACATATGGGACATGGCAAAGGCAGTCCCAAGAGGAAAGTTTATAGCCATGAGTGCATATTTTAAAAGGTCAGAAAGATCTCAACTCAATGATCTAATACTACAGCTCGAACTCCTAGAAAAACAAAAACAAGCAAGTCCCAGAACAAGCAGGAGGAGAGAAATAGTTAAAATAAGGGCTGAAATTGATGAAATAGATTTTAAAAAATACAAAGAATCAATGAAACAAAACGCTGCTTCTTTGAAAAAATAAATAAGATTGACAGACCCCTCACAAACCTGAAAAATGCAGAGAGAAAAAACCCACATTGGTAAAATCAGAAATGCAAAAGGGGAGATTAAAAAAAACACCACAGAAATCCAGGAAATCATCAGAGATTACTTTGAGGGCCTATACACCAATAAATTTGAAAATCTTAAAGAAATGGACAGATTTCTAGATACATATGATCATCCAAAACTGAACCAAGAGGATATTAATAGATCTATAACAAAAAATGAAATTGAAGCAGCAATTAAGAGTCTCCCAAAAATGAAAAGTCCGGACCTGATGGATTCATTACTGAATTCTATCAGATGTTTAAAGAAGAACTAATACAAACCCTCCTTAAACTATTCCATGAAATAGAAAGGGAAGGAAAACTGCCTAACTCATTTTATGAAGTTAATATTACTCTTATCCCAAAACCAGACAAAGACACCTCCAAAGAAGGAGAACTATAGGCCAATTTCCTTAATGAACATTGATCCAAAAATCCTCAATAAAATAATGGCAAACTGAATCCAACAACACATCAGAAAGCTCATATACCATGATCAAGTAGGCTTCCATCCCAGGGATGCAAGGGGGGGGCGTTCAACATAGGCATATTATTAAATGTAATACAGCACATCAAATGAAGCAAAGACAAAAACAGCTTGATCATCTCAACAGATGCAAAAAAGGCCTTTGAGAAGATCCAACACTACTTCATGATAAAACATCTAAGAAAACTAGGAATAGAAGGAAAGTACCTCAGCATTATAAAGGCTATATATGACAAACCTACAGGCAATATCATGCTTAATGGTGAAAAACTGAAACCATTTCCCTTAAAATCAGGATTGAGACAAGGGTGCCCACTATCCCTACTCCTCTTCAACATAGTACTGGAATTCCTAGCCAGAGCAATTAGGCAAGAAGAAGAAATAAAAGGAATACAAATAGGTAAAGAACCTGTCAAAATATCCTTATTTGCAGATGGTATGATTCTGTACCTTAAAGACCCAAAACACTGTACTCCACTGTACGCCATAAACAGCTATAGCAAGGTAGCAGGATACAAAATCATCTTACAAAACTCATTAGCTTTTTTATACACCAACAACGAACAAACTAAGAAGGAATATATGCAAACAATTCCATTTACAATATCTTCAAAAAAATCAAATACCTAGAAGTAAACTAAACAAAGGATGTGAATGACCTCTACAAAGAGAACTACAAACCCTTGAAGAAAGAGATTGAGGAAGACTACAGCAGGTAGAAAGTTTTCCTGTGCTCATGTATTGGTAGAATCAACATAGTAAAAATAGTTACACTACCAAAATCAATCTACATGTTTAATGCAATTCCCATCAAAATCCCAATGACTTTCATCACAGAGATTGAAAAATCTACCCTAAAGTTCATTTGGAATCACAAGAGACTGTGAATAGCCAAAGCAATACTCAGGAAAATGAACAATGCTGGAGGTATCACAATACCCAACTTCAAACCATATTAGAAAGCAATAACAGAGAGGATTCCAAGATGGTGGCTAGAGGGAGGAAGCAGAAAGTGTGCCTCCTGTAGTGAAATATTGGAGAGACACTGGAGACACACCTTACAGGCAAAACCACCGAGAAGAGGCAAAACTTTGACCCCTCCACACCTCCAGCCAGCACAGAGCATCTCCACTTCACATTAAATGGAGAAACCAGAAGGGCCCCCGGCCACCAGTCACCCTGCTCAGTTGCCTTGGGAAGATACGGAAAAGTTTTGTTCTACTTTATGTGTACCCTTTGATGAGACAACTACAGAACAACATTTGATGCACCATCTTCAGGATTGGAGACTGAAACAGACACCAAAATTATTAAGACTGAAACTTCATTGCATTTGAACTTGGAGAGTTTTTTTTCCTATTTTTCATTTTGTTTTATTATATATATATATATATATATATATATATATATTACTTTCATTTACTTATTTATTTTTATTCTTTTTATTTTTTATTTTCATGGAGATCCTCTCTCAATCTCTTTAATGCCTGTTCAGCTTACTGTTGATTAGTACACTAACGCTCCCTGTTTAAACCTTTGAAACTTTTTTGTCTGATTCCTGGTTTTGTTTTTTCCTACTTGTCTGTTTGTTTTTTTCCTTTTCTTTAACTTCTTCCTTGCCATCTTCTCTCACCCTTCCATTCTAATTATTACCATTGTTTTTATTACAAGATAGAAAATGCTTAATTGCACACAGTACAGGGACAGTAACAACATCAAGGGCAATAATAGGAAGACAGAAAAAACAGGGAAACCAGTTTCCCACAGCAAAAAATTAGTGCAGGAACCAGAGGGGAATGAAGAAAACAGATACTCAGATCCAGACTCTAACAAAATGAAGATAAACTATGCCAAAAAAAATGAAGCCCACAAGAATAATTTAAAAGAAGACATACTACAGGTACTCAATGAGAATTTTATACAGATGATACTAGATATGGTCAACCAAAATGTACAAGAGTCACTCAAGAAATTCCAAGACAACAAAAATAGAGAATTTGAAAAAGCAAAAGAAGAAATAAAGGAAACCATAGAAGCACAAAAAAGTGAAACAAAGAACATGATTAATAAACAGATAAATGAACTCAGGACAAAAATAGACAACATTAAAGAGGAAACCACCCAGGATATGGAAAACCTCAGAAAAAAGAATGAAACAGAACTACAAAACAAAATGGAAGGCCAATCCAGTAGAATAGAACAAATGGAAGACAGAATCTCAGAACTTGAAGATGAAACAGTAATTAAAGGAAAAACCAAAGAACTATTAATTAAACAACTCAAGACCTGTGAAAAGAAAATGCAAGAACTCAATGACTCCATCAAAAGACCAAACTTGAGAATCATGGGCATCGAAGAAGGAAAAGAGGTGCAAGTGAAGAGAATGCGTAATATATTCAACAAAATACTAACAGAAAATTTCCCAAATCTAGAGAAAGATATTCCCATACAGATGCAAGAGGCCTCCAGGACACCAAACAGACCAGATCAAAATAGAACTCCCCATGACACATCATCATTAAAACAACAAGTTCAGAAACCAGGGAAAGAACATTGAAGGCTGTAAGAGAGAAGAAACAAATAACATACAAAGGTAAACCCATCAAAATCAGAGCAGACTTCTCAACAGAAACATTAAAAGCAAGAATAGTGTGGGGTGAGATCGTCCGGGCACTGAATGACAATAACTTCAACCAGGATACTCTATGCAGCAAAACTATCATTCAAAATAGATGGAGCAATAAGTCTTCCATGATAAGCAGAAACTAAAACAATATGTGATCACAAAGCCACCAATACAAAAGATTCTTCAAGGGATTCTGCACACAGAAAGTGAAACCCAACTTAACCATGAAAAGACAGGCAGCACCAAACTACAGGAAAAGAAAAAGCAAGAAAGTAGAGAGTAACCTCAACTTAGGTACACACAATCAAACCTTCAAACAACTAAGACAACTAAATGACAGGAATCACCACATACCTATCAGTACTAACACTTAATGTTAACGGACTTAATTCACCCATTAAAAGGTACCGCTTGATGGAATGGATTAAAAAGGAAGATCCAACAATTTGTTGCTTACAGGAGACCCATCTCACCGACAGAAATAAGCATAGGCTTAGGATGAAAGGCTGGAGGAAGATTTACCAAGCCAATGTCCCCCAAAAACAGGCAGGGGTAGCAATACTTATCTCTGACAAAGTAGACTTCAAATCTACATTGAAAAAGAAGGACATTCCATACTAATAAAAGGGAAATAGACCAAAAGGAAATAAGAATCATTAACCTGTATACACCCAATGTCAACGCACACAATTTCATCATACATACCCTGAAATACCTAAAAGCATATATTAACGCAAACACAGAGGTTGTGGGAGACTTTAACACCCCATTATCATCAATAGATAGGTCATCCAAACAAAAAATCAATAAAGAAATCCAAGATCTAAAATACACAATAGATCTAATGGACCTACTTGACGTCTACAGAACATTTCATCCAACTTCTACACAATATACATTCTTCTCAGCAGCCCATGGAACCTTCTCCAAAATAGATCATATCCTAAGGCACAAAGCAAGCCTCAGCAAATATAAGAAAATAGAAATTATACCATGCATACTATCTGATCACAATGCAGTAAAAGTAGAACTCAAAAACAAAAGTCAAGACAAAAACATGCAAACAGCGGGAAACTAAAAAACTCATTACTTAACGAACAATGGATCATTGATGAAATAAAAGGGATAATTAAAAAGTTCCTAGAAGTCAATGAAAATGAAAACACAACCTACTGGAACTTATGGGACACAGCAAAGGCAGTCCTGAGAGGAAAGTTTATAGCCATGAGTGCATATATTAAAAAGACTGAAAGATCCCAAATCAATGACCTAAGATACATCTCAAACTCCTAGAAAAACAAGAACAAGCAAATCCCAAAACAAATACAAGGAGAGAAATAATAAAAATAAGAGCTGAAATTGACAAAATAGAAATTAAAAAAAACATACAAAGAATTAATGAAACAAAAAGTTGGTTCTTTGAAAAAATAAACAAGATCGACAGACCCCTGGCACACCTGACTAAAATGAGGAGAGAAAAAACCCAAATTAGTAGAATCAGGAACGCAAAAGTGGAGATAACAGCAAACATCATGGAAGTCCAAGACATCATCAGAGACTACTTTGAGAACCTATATTCAAATAAATTTGAAAATCTTAAAGAAATGGACAGATTTCTAGATACATATGATCATCCAAAACTGAACCAAGAGGAAATTAATCACCTGAATAGATCTAAAATACAAAATGAAATTGAAGCAGCAAGAGTCTCCCCAAAAAGAAAAGTCCAAGACCTGATGGATTCTCTGCTGAATTCTATCAGACCTTTAAAGAAGAACTGATACCAACCCTCCTTAAACTGTTCCATGAAATAGAAAGGGAAGGAAAACTGCCAAATACACTTTATGAAGCCAGTATTACACTTATACCAAAACCAGGCAAAGACACCTCCAAAAAGGAGAACTATAGGCCAATCTCTGAAATGAACATTGATGCAAAAATCCTCAACAAAGAAGGGCAAACCGAATTCAACAACACATCAAAAAGATCATTCACCACGACCAAGTAAGCTTCATCCCAGGAATGCAGGGGTGGTTCAACATACGAAAATCAATAAACATAATAAACCACATTAACAGAAGCAAAGACAAAATCCACTTGATCATCTCAATAGATGCAGAAAAAGCCTTTGATATGATCCAATATCATTTCATGATAAAAGCTCTAAGAAAACTAGAAATAGAAGGAAAGTACCTCAACATTATAAAAGCTATATTCGACAAACCTACAGCCAGCATTATACTTAATGGAGAAAAACTGAAATCATTCCCTCTAAAATCAGGAACCAGACAAGAATGCCCACTATCTCCACTCCTATTTGTACCGGAATTCCTAGCCAGAGCAATTAGGCAAGAAGAAGGAATAAAAGGAATACAAATAGGAAAAGAAACTGTCAAAATATCCCTCTTTGCAGATGACATGATTCTATACCTAAAGACCCAAAAAACTCTACTCAGAAGCTTCTAGACATCATCAATAGCTACAGCAAGTTAGCAGGATATAAAATCAACATAGAAAAATCATTAGCGTTTCTATACACTAACAATGAGCAAACTGAAAAAGAATGTATGAAAACAATTCCATTTACAATAGCCTCAAAAAAAAATCAAATAGCTAGGTGTCAACCTAACAACAGATGTGAATGACCTCTACAAGGAAAACTATAAACTTCTGAAGAAAGAGATTGAGGAAGACTATAGAAAGTGGAGATATCTCCCATGCTCATGGATTGGTAGAATCAACATAGTAAAAATGTCTATACTCCCAAAAGTAATCTACATGCTTAATGCAATTCCCATCAAAATTCCAATGACATTCACTAAAGAGATTGAAAATGTACCATGAAATTTATATGGAAACACAAGAGGCCACGAATAGCCAAGGCAATACTCAGTCAAAAGAACAATGTTGGAGGTATCACGATACCTGACTTCAAACTATATTACAAAGCAATAACAATAAAAACAGCATGGTACTGGCACAAAAACAGACATGAAGACCAGTGGAACAGAATAGAGGATCCAGATATGAAGCCACACAACTATAACAAACTTGTCTTTGACAAAGGAGCTAAAAATATAGGATGGAGAAATATCTAAAGTTGATATAGCAAAGAGTAGGAAATACTCTGGAGTTAGTAGGTATAGGTAAGAACTTTCTCAATGAAACTCCAACAGCACAGCAACTAAGAGATAGCATAGAAAAATGGGACCTCATAAAACTAAAAAGCTTCTGGTCATCAAAAGAAATGGTCTCTAAACTGAAGAGAACACCCACAGAATGGGAGAAAATACTTGCCAGCTACACATCTGACAAAGAACCAGAATATATAGGGAACTAAAAACTAAATTCTCCCAAAACTAATGAACCAATAAAGAAATGGGCAAGTGAACTAAACAGAACTTTCTCAAAAGAAGAAATTCAAATACCCAAAAAACACATGAAAAAATGCTCACCATCTCTAGCAATAAAGGAAACACAAATTAAAACCACACTAAGATTCCACCTCACCCCTGTTACAATAGCCATGATTAGCAACACCACCAACAACAGGTGTTGGCAAGGATGCGGGGAAAAAGGAACCCTCTTACACTGTTGGTGGGAATGTAATCTAGTACAACCACTCTAGAAAAAAATTTGGAGGCTACTTAAAAAGCTAAATATTGATCTACCATTTGATCCAGCAATACCACTCTTGGGCATATACCCAAAAGACTGAGACACAGGTTACTCCAGAGGCACCTGCACACCCATGTTTATTGCGGCACTATTCACAATAGCCAAGTTATGGAAACAGCCAAGATGCCACACCACTGACGAATGGATTAAGAAAATGTGGTATCTATACACAATGGAATTTTATGCAGCCATGAAGAAGAACGAAATGTTATCATTTGCTGGTAAATGGATGGAATTGGAGAACATCATTCTGAGTGAGATTAGCCTGGCCCAAAACACCAAAAATCGTATGTTCTCCCTCATATGTAGACATTAGATCTAGGGCAAACAAAACAAGGGGGCTGGACTTTGAGCACATGATAAAAGCGAGAGCACACAAGGGAGGGGGTGAGGATAGGTAAGACACCTAAAAAATTAGCTAGCATTTGTTGCCCTTAACACAGAGAAACTAGAGCAAATACCTTAAAAGCAGCTGAGGCCAATAGGAAAAGGGGACCAGGAACTAGAGAAAAGGTTAGATCAAAAAGAATTAACCTAGAAGGTAACACACACGCACAGGATTTTAATGTGAGTTAACTCCCTGTATAGCTATCCTTATCTCAACTAGCAAAAACCCTTGTTCCTTCCTATTATTTCTTATACTCTCTGTTCAACTAATTAGAGATAAGGATAAAATAGTTTCTGCCAGGTATTGTGGGGGTGGGGGCGAGGGAGGGGGGAGGGGGGAGAAATGACCCAAGCCTTATATGCACATATGAATAATAAAACAATAAAAAAAGAAAAAAATGCTGGGTGAGGCATTAGAAATAGAAAAGTCACCCTGAAGCATTTTGCTCACAGTCTGTGAACCCCGTGCCAACATACATCAGGAATACATCAAAAATGGATTTCAAGAAAATAAATAAAGTTTCTTATATAAAGATGATTGTGAACACTGGCCCTCCACTCCAGAATCAAAAAGAATAAACATTTTATGAAACAATTTGCACTTTCTTTCCCCCTTCCCTTATTTTTACACTTTTAACAGGTTTTAATGGGTTAGGTCCGCTACCTCACACATAGGCATGATAGTCAATATTATTCACCCCTTTCATACATAGACGAAATCCTTTTTGCTATGATTCTGTAGCCCACAATGCTCTTTCCCTTGAGGTGTTAATTTGATCAAATACAATACATGTGTATGGAAATACCATCATGAAACCCCTTTATACAATTAACACAGCAAGTGGTACAATAGAAAATGCTTTTCCATTTTAGTATGATCACTAGCAACATGATTTCACTGCTGAAATCTCAACTACATATTTTATTACATCTCTATTTTTATTTTTCTTCAGTATATCTCTGTCATGTTATTGTCAATACTGTTAAAATCCAAACCCTAAAGCAATGATTGTTAAAGCTGAGCACCAGAACTCAGCTGTGTCCTAATGCTTCCTGAATGTGTGACTGGTATAGTCATTCTTATGTGGGATTGATTGTGTTCCCTTTGCTTTTTAATATTGACTGAGAAACAACTTTATTTGAGTGAGAAAGCTTTTATATCTTTATCATGAATTATTTAGTACATATGGTATTATATGACCTTTACTAAATATCTACTTTCAAAATCCATGTTGCTCACCATTGATACTAAAGATTCTGCTCTATATGTAAGAGCAATAGAAATGACAGGTTCAACCATTCAAAAAAGTAAACTTTGTGATACAAATTGCTCCAAATGGAAGTACGTTTAAATATCTGTTTATGAAAATGGATGGTACTGGAGATCATGATGTTAAGTGAGATAAGTGAAGCTCAGAAAGACAAATATCACATTCATTTGCTCATGTGTAGAACCTAGACTTCAAAAAATGTGCCTGGCTGGGTGCTTTGGTTCATGCCTACAATCCTAGCTAATGAGGAGGCAGAGAATGGGAGGATCATAGTTCAAATCCACTTGGGCAAATAGTTTGTGAGAGCTTATCTCAAAAAAAAAAAACCATCACAAAACAGGGCTGGTGGAATGGCTGAAGTGGTAGAGCTAGAGCACCTGCCTACCAGGTGTGAGGCCCTGAGTTTCAAATTCTGGTACTGAAAAAAATAGTAATATGATATAGACTGTAAAAGAGAGGCTGTGGACAGGGAAAGCAGGAGGTAGGAAGTGGTGGAAAGGAGATGGTGATGGGAAATGGGAAATGACCACTAGAGAAGTGTTTATATATAGACACATACATACATATACATATATATATACACACACACACATATACATATTTCAAATATATATATTTTTTCAAACACATAGTTTTCAAATATATATATATAGAAATATATATATTTGAAAATAGAAATGAATGTCATCAAAACCGGTAAAAAAAGGAGGGAAGAGAATGGACATGGTCAAAAAAGAGTAATATAGACAGAGGGAATTTGGTTAAGGTACATCATATGGATATTATAAATTAATTTATATATGCTGTCCAATTAATTTATGCTACTAAAAAGCAATTTATAAAAAAATACATTTAAATAGTTGAAAGGTTTCAGTATTACCATTACTTTGCCCTGAAGACTTTGATATGAATTTACAGTGACAATGTCATTGGTAGCATTCATTTTTCACAAAAAAAGCTATTTACAAAAACAGGGTTTTAAAATTGAACATTCACCACAGAAGTTTCTGCTTTTATGTTTTACTATCCTCAATTTCTCACTTTGGATCTCCCTCCTATATATGCTTATGATTCATAGAAATGACTTATGAGTCTTGAGATATTTAATCAAGGTTCAAAATGCTTATTGGAGAGCTCTCTGCCTTGACACACATTCAGGAGGGGGAGGTAAATGGTTCATTAAGCCCAACAGACTGGCCCCACAGCAGGAATGCATGTTTATAGAAAATAGCCCACTTTAACTCCATCTGGTCAACCAGTTTATTTATTTGATGCACCTGCATAAAGTGGTTCTTCTTCCAGTACCTATTTAATTCAATGATGTTAATCAATCTTGCATCAGATGTCTAACAGCAAGTCAGAGAATGTAATATATAATGATTACAAGCAGTAAAGAAAGTTACTTACTTTAAATGTGTCCCATTTGAGCTGCTTTCATTTCTTCCTCTTTCCTTTCTTCTTCCTTTCTTTTTTCTTTCTTCCTTTCACTCTCTCTGTCTCCATTTCTTCTTTCTTCCTTTCAGTATCTCTCTTTGTCCCCCTGTCTCTGTCTCTCCCCTCTTTCAGGGATTGAATCAAGGTTCTCCCTCATGCTAAACACAAGCACTATCAGTGATCTATTCCTCCAGCCCCCCGCTCTTATTTCTTGAAGACTTCAGTAGAGACAATACACAAACATTTCAACTATCTAAATGATCAAGACTGAAATTATGAAACAGAAAATCTAAAAAAAGCAATCACACACAACTAAGGTTTGGGGAGTTCCTTTCGCATTTTATTGGATACATTAGCCTATATAATAGGCGGAATCTAGTTCTTTAGGAATCAAACTTTGTATGTTTTTCATTTAACAAACAGTCACTCTGTACTGGGCATTGACAGCTTTATGTGTTAACTACTGAAAACATTCCCTCAGTTTAGTGCAGCAGCATCTCTATTTTATAATGTTGCATTCTACTAATTCATCTCCTTCCATTTATTGACACACTTCTCACATTCATCCACCACCACATTTGCAGTGATCTATCTGCAATTCAAAAATGAACATTGATGTCCAAGCATCTTTGAGTTACACGTAAGTCCTATCATAACCTGACTTCTGCCCAACTCCCCATATTTAGTTATTTTTGTTGTCTGCACTTTTCTCTGGAATACTACAGTACTGGTGATGCCTTCCTCACCAATCACTACATTTTGTAAAACATTTATTACTTCTCATCCTCTCATGCTACTGTGTTTTATGTTCTCACACTTCTCTGCCCTCTATCAGCCCAGTGTCACTTTTTAAATGTTAGGTCAGGCATTAGAAATAGAAAAGTCACCCTGAAACTTTCACATAGATTGTGAAGCATTCACCGTCTATGAATCCAAGTGCCAGCACATATCAGGAATACAACATACAATGGGTTTTTCAATGCAGTACAATTTCTTATAAATAGATGATTTAAAAGACAATGCCCTCCATTCCAGGAGCAAAAGTGATAAACATTTAAAGGAACAATTTATTCTTTCTTTCCCCTTTAAAGAGTTTTAACATTTTTATTGGGTTTCATAATGCCACCTCCATACATAGTCATAATGTTCCGTATTATTCACCCCTTTCGTAATAAACATTATCCTCTCATATTCTCCCAGTCCCCACAGTCGTCATCTTTGATCCCTCTAGAGATGCGAATTTGATCAAAAGAGAATAAATGATATACAGAGTTAGCACAGTGAAACCTCCTTTATACAGTTTACATACACTAGTAAAAATAATTTACACTTCAAGTGGTTTAAATACAATTGCAATATAAGGTTTTAAGGTAGCCCAAGGAAAGCAAGTTCTGTTCAGGGAAAGAAAGCCACAATCAAGGAAGACTAGAGATAGTGTAGTGCCTGAAAAGAAAAATGTTGACAGAAGCATTTCAGATGTAAGGAACACACTGTTTACAAATAAAGGTGAAAATAACAGCATGTGATGAAGAAATTGCTTAGCAGGTTGTTTAAAATTACTATTATGAGGCAAAGACTAATCTGGATGTGAATGTATTCATTTCTGTAGTACTTTAAAATTTTATTTCTGAATATAGCTGAAAAATTTATTTCTGAATATATGGCCACTTACATTAATTGGATAAATTTATGGGCTGAATTCCACCACTGGTTTTGCTGGTCCATACCTTACAAATAACACATGGTAGGACTTTTTTTTGATAGTACTGGGGTTTGAACTCAGGGCCTCATGCTTGCTAGACAGGCTCTGTACCACTTGAGCCACCCCTCCAGCCCTGATGGTAGAAATTGTTGGCCACCATAATTGTGGAACCAATTCCTGTGACAAATCCCTCAGATCCCTATGTCCTATGAATTCTACTTCTCTGGAGAATATTTTCTCCCCAAACATTTCTTTTTCTTTTTATTCTATCTGATCATATTTCTGGAAACATTCTCTCAGTTCAAGCTTATGAATTCTTTATTTTGCTGTTTCCTCCACACATACAGTGGATGCAATATGAATGTTGCAAACATGAATGCACCTTAATGAGCATATGTTTTATAACCTGAATCCTTCCAACTCTCTATCTTCAGCCCTTTCCTATCTGTCCTTTTCTCTGGCATGACTAAACTGCTGGCAATACTACCAATCACGGTATTTTCACACAAACATGCACACCATGCAACACTTCTCTTCCTCTCTTACTACAGCTTTCCATGACATCACACTTTCCTGTGCTAGATCTTCCTAGAACCTCACTTTAAATGTAGATCAGGCATTCTTAAGAGAAAAGTCATCCTGACACCTTTTGTTTGCATTCTTCAAATCCCAGTGACAGCACATATCAGAAATAGAATGAGTTTTGAAGTAAACTAATGACTGCTTATAAAAAGATGACTTAAAAGATTGTTCTGTCCACTCCAAGAGCAAAAGGGAGACATCTTTAAATAAACAATTTACAGTGGAAAAAAGTAGAAAAATAAATTACAAAGTTGGCTGTAGGTAGAGCCAGGCTTTTTCATTTCTTATCAAAGTAAATTTTTAGTTTTTTGTGTGTATCTTGAAAATCCTCAAAGATTTTTATAAAATAGGTTTTTGAGAATTAGCTATCTTTAAAGGACAGCTAATGGTTCTCTATACAAACAGTTTGAATATAGACTTGTAGAAGGGTAGTTCATGAAACTATGCCTTTTCTCAACACACATGGGGCGAATGGTATAACTACTTCTCTCTGTTACTCTAGCTCACACATCATAAATTTCTTGATTCACAGAGGTGAGAAGGTATATGAACCTCATGTAGAAAAACTGCAAAATAAGTTTTCAGTATTGAAATATGACTGTTAAAAGAAAGAATCTGAATTTCACAGAATTATTAAATACTAACCACCTGATCCATTTCAAGCAAGGAGGCACCTTAGAAAGAGAGGTGACAAACTAATACCAGCTGTGACCTAAGTGAGAATGTGAGCCTATATAAGACCAGCTCAGTCCCTTAGAGTGTCAGCATGGGATCAGTACACAGATTTCCAGCTAGGAAGTGGGCAGTTGGTGTCCTGTGCAGATAGACACTGTGGCCTCCTGGGTGTCTCTTTCACCATTTACACAGAAGTTACATTTGGAACCAAAAACCAAAATGGGCAGGTCCAAAATGCCAGATTCTTGGATTTAGGGGCATAGTAGAAGCACTCACAAACACACCCTGAGTGTGGGGTTTGACCATCTGTGTAGATGGATCCCTACAGATATTTCTAGCTGGACTGAGGCACCTGGGCACAGACAACTGCCAAAACAGAGAGACAAAGGTGAGTCTCAAGTGGGCCCAGAACTTTCTGGCCTCTAGCACTGGGCAGAAGCGTGAGTAAGAGGAGGAGGGCAGCAAACAGAGAGTGCACTATGCTCTGGTCAAGGCCATGACCAAGTCTTAAGACTTCTGGGGTCCTTTGAGAACCTGAATCCTTGGTGTTCATTTGTCCACATGCAAAAGAGCATAATGCAGTCCTTCTCACACCCCTGGAAGGCATTCGTGCTGCTGATCATCACCTCTTGAATGGGACTCCAGATCCCCTATCAGACATAAGGCTGCCCCCAGTGAAAGGTAGGCAGGAATTCCCCAGGACCCAGGACACATGGAGGGAGTTGAGACATGCCATTGAGTGCCACTAGCAAGCGGGGGCCTCCCACCTGCTTGCTGTGTCTACAGGCAACCTGGAACTTTGACTACCCTGTCTGTACTCTCCTGCCTCTCATTTTCTTTCTTGCATTTTTCAGCACTTGGGTATGAACCCAGGGCCTTGCACACATTAGGCTCTCTGCCTAATTAGCTCTCTGCCACAGAGTCACATCTCAGCCTGTTTGCTTACTGTTCAATGATAAATGTACACACATATCACCAAAGACGACGTAGGAAGAGAATAGCAGGCACTCACAATGCTTCTGAGCCTCTGCATCTGGGTTCATTTCCACATGGAGGAGGAACTAGCACCCTCTACTGTTACCACACTTGAGGGTACCCTGTGAGGTTTATGAAGGACAAATGCTGTGTCCTTTGTGGGCAGCACCAACTGCACCATTCCTGTCTAACCTTAAAGAGTTTACTATGTTTACTCCAAAAATACCCAAGAATACCACTTTGAAGCATGCACACACTTTAGCCCATGGTTCTGACTCTGTGTCTCATGCCTGATTGCAGAAGACACTGGCAGGGACACTGGTAATGTGCGATCAAATGGCCTCCCAAACTGCTGGATGATTCATGATTCTGCAAATGTTCTGAGCTCAGCCAGTGATGGGCATTCCTCACAAAGGCCAACTTCAAGGTAAACATCTGTTATGTGATGCAGAATGTAATGTGGCACCCAGGCATCGGTGGCAGGGCACCTGAAATGGACGTGGCTAGTAGCTCATGGTGTGCAGAGAGTCACTGAACCACATGTACTGCGGAAGCAAGGAGCATCTGCCCTCACAGGCTGTGATGGTGACAATCTTGTCAGGTATGGCACCTGCTTTCAGCAGATTCCTGGTGATCCTCTCCATGTTGGCAGCTTCTGTCCTGACAAGACCGAATTTTCAGATGTGGGCTCTTCTGTCCCAATAGAGGCTGTTCTGGGGTAGGGATACCCAAAATCCAGCCTGGCATTTCCCAATAGCTACCCAGGGGACAAATTGAGGCACAGAGACATCATAAAGGTCACATTGGTATTGCCCACTCCACAACCTGTTGCCTATAGTGGGCTTCCTAATCCTTCAGTATTGTGGTCAGAGGAATGGAAAAGACTCACTTGGGGCTTAAAAAGGAACTCAGATAAAAACAAACATATTGGATACATGTGGAAATGAAGTGCTATAAATCTACCATCTGAAAGACTTTCAGTGCCCCACACAGGTGGCCCCCAAAGCCTGCAGATGTTTACCTGTTCAGATAGGATGTGCTGAACTGGCCATCTTCTCCTGGCCCTGAGTCATACAGAAGAACATGGGTTTATAAGGCTGGGTGCCCTGGAAGTCACAGACTTTCTGCACATGGTCCACTACCAGCAGGGGAGAAAAAGACACAAGATATCATATCAGAGACACACATTTCAGTGCCTGCCATGTCGACTGAACCCAAAGATTGCTGTGTGAACACTGAACTAGCATCTGAACAAAGATGACTAGGACTGAGCGAGGCCACACAAGGGCTGAGCTGCCACTCGCTGAGCTGGCACTAGCTGAGTTGCTACCATTTTCTCGAGGCCCATTTAAGATATACTTTGCTTAGCCCAGGACTATGGAGTATTCTATTTCCTTCTAGAAATGTAACTGTCACAGCTTAGAGAAACTGTAAGACCTTATGACTGAACTTGTGGTCTCACTGAGCCTCACATGTCATTGATTAGGGTCCAGAGATTGTCACTCCAGCCTCACTGCTCTTATCCTGAGCCCTGGGCCCCACCATGTAGGCACCTCTAGCCGCTGTGCTATGACATGGTGTGAATGAGCCACCATTACCTTCAGGCCCTTCACGCTGATGTGGCCATACCTAGCCATGTGTATGTCCTCACACTTTTAGCATAAGATGGTCAATTCATAGATATTTACCTGCTCCATTGGAATTTTCCACTCATGGGTGAGAAATGGCCTAAACTGACACTGAAGATGGACACTCCAGGACACCCTGTGGAGTCATTATGTTGGATGGTGGTTACTCATTCCAGAGTATTCCTGTATGGTGATCACTGCCTACAGCATGATCCTAGATAGTAGTCACTGGCTTCAGTATGACCTTGGATGGTGGTCACTGGCTTCAGTGTGTTCCTAGATGGTGGTCACTGGCTCCAGTCAGTCCCTGGATGGTGGTCACTGGTTTCAGTGTGTTCCTAGATGGTGGTCACGGGCTCCAATCTGGCCCTGTACGCTTGTCATTGACTACAGTGTGGCCTTAGATTGTGATCTCTGCAGGAATAAGTTTGTTCCTGGGAGCTGGTCAGAGTCTGTCTCAAGGTTTCGGTGCTGGTTACCCAAGTGTGTGTACATGGTGAGGCCACAACAAGTGCATGGTTTGCTTATACTTCATAGAGAACTTCTGGAGATGTGATGACTGGGTGTTAACCATGTGAAATGGGACAACAAAGAGAACTCACTAAGAGCTTGGGGCTTGGGGAAACCACATCTTCCTTCCTGGCTGTGCCACAGGAACAACATTGTGCCAGGTATCATCTTGGCAATAATGAGCACCAAGTGCCAGGACCCAAAAAGTAACTTCAGTGAGGAAACTGGCCTTGTTCTCCATCTTTGCAAGTTGCTTTACTGGCTGTTTGAATGAAAGTCAGTTGTCCAGGATTGGCTTCTGTATGGCATCCTGTGATGGGTTCAATCACTGGAGACATGCCGGGGATCCCAGATGGACATGTGAGGCTGGAAGAGAGCAAGTGGTTTTAAAATTTTCTGGCTGACCATGTGTCTTCCAAATGGCACAATTTGGCTCAAAGAGGCTGTTCCTGCAGGCTGGGTCCACCCTCCTCAGACCCATGTTGGGTCTTTGGCTCCCATGTGGCTTTGTAACACTCCATGTTGGCTATTTGAGCCCAGCCTTGGTTGCCTTCTTGCAAATCACAACCAGGCCAGCTGGCAGTACCACCCATGGGTATCAGCTGTGAGAGAGAGCCACACAAATTGAAACTATCAGGTGTGAAATGGCCCAAATGGCACAAACAGGGAATGAAGGGCCCTGGATCTATATCCCACCACCAAGAAATTTGATTGTAAGCCGTAAAAATGTGGGCAGAAAATATGATCAGAACACATAATGACTTGAACAGCACTAAGTCACAACACTGCGTCTTCACTCAGGACCCATCATGGCCAGGCTTTGAGTGTGGAGCATAGGCCTGTGGGTCCATGAGTTCCCTTCAAGGAGCCCCTCCCAGGGCCTTTGTTATTCTTGCCTGCACTGCAGGTATCAACTAACATGGCAGGAAGTTGTAGGGTCATTCACACTGGCTTCCATGTAAGCCTGCAGCAGAGGTGGGGCCATCTACCTGCTTGCACCAGAGGAACAGGGGATGAATGTGGACTCATTTTGAGCAGCTCTCTGTCAACTGTGTGGTACAGGGGGAGGTATTGCTTCTCGTGCACAGATGACAGCTCCACAGACTCCTCCCTCAGCTGCAAGCTTCTGCAGCTCCAGCATTCTGTAAGAATTGGTGGTTTGGAAGGTGGAGTTCAGCACACACCAGGCTGTACCTGAGCCCCGGGGCAGCCCAACACCCACCTGCCCATGTTCCTGATCTGGTTATGCTGGGCCAGGAAGGACACCATGGAGTCACTTGCCTTGTGGCTGTTGGCACAGAGGTTGAAGGTTTTCAGTCCCATCTGTCTGTCACCTGATTCACAGACCTGGGACGAGATGCCAACATCCCAGCATTTCCCCAGAGGAAATTCAGTAAATGCTAATGACCCAAGACTGCCTCAATTCCCGCACAGACAGCAGGGACACCTTGGGAAGATGGCCACAGGCCAGAGCATCATGACACCCGAGAAGCTGAAGCCCCTATAGCAGTTTGAGCTTCCTGTCTCTCTGCCTAGACCTAACTGTCCTGAACCAGGAGAAGAGCTGCTAGCAGCTACACTCCACATCTTCTCCTGCCTGTCCTCAATGTGGATGCTTCTGAATGGCACAAGCACAATGGCACTCATGACACACTGACCAGCATTATGACAGAAGCAGGCCATAAAGGTGGTATTTAAGACCAGTAATGGAAGGAACCGAGTGCCAGGTTTCATGGGACACCCCCACTGTCTCACCACCCACATACCAGATCTCGTCCCAGGAATGCACATCCTATCCACTGCCCTGTCAAGACAGGTGGTAGGTGAGGGTGGATGATGTTGTCATCTTCCAGTGTCCAGGCAGCCCTGGATTAGGAGCCACGGTCTCTGCAGCACAGTCTTCATGATGTACATCTGAAAGGCCACATGGTAGTTAGGGGGGCAGTTGTTAGGAGCCCTCCCTGAAGGCCACAGGAGGAGGTTGTGTTGTGAACCCGAGTGTGGTTGAGGGTGCAGAGCCCTTGCCTATGTCAGCAACTACATCTTGATGATTCTGTCCTTCAATTCATGGCTGCGTGTCTTGTAGCCTGATGCAAAAGACTTCCACAGAAAATGTTTCCATTTCAACACACTCTGCATCCTGTGAATAGAGTACTGGGTGTGTGACATGCATCGTGATGAGACACCTCTCGTGGATCACCTCTCATCACCAGCATGATAAGACAGCAATCATAGACACTGGGCATGGACAACAGTGACCCCGACAACAGCAAGTGACTGCAAATCAGAGGGTAGAAGTGCCAAAGGAAAGAGGGCAGACATACCTGCTAAACAAGGTCAACTTCCACATGAAATCTACCTGGAAGCAGTGAGTGACCTCCATGGGTGTGCCCACACTGCTGCAGAGTTCAGTATGACTCTTTCACAATAATCTGGTCACTGAGTTAAGCTTGTTTCTTTGTCTAAAGTCACCTCTCCCAGGGGACTTGGCTCAGTCTTTACTTGGTGAGTTACAAGACCCTTTCTGGCAGCACTGACAGTGAACAAAGCCAAAGTGCAGTCAGAGAGCAGTAGCCCTGTGGAAAGCTTCTGCCATCACAGTGAGCTCTAGTCCCTTCTTACTCTCAGTCTTGCATGCACACTCAAACACAAAAAGAGGAGAGGAGTGGAGCTGTCTTCTGACCTAGGATTATAAGGTGCCACCAGTTTGGAACTCCTGCATGAGCAAAGAGGACACATGCCTTTCTCATCCAAGGTTAAGGGTCTGGGGTTTTCCTTGGTGCAGCTAAAGGTCAAATGGACCAGTACCCATGACCCCATACCACACCCTGCCACCCATGATCCTATGACTCTCCTGCAAGCTGCCCTGCCCTGCACACATGAAGGATACTATTGGGAACCTTGATGACATGGCCAATTTCTTTCCACAGGGATGCCAGGTCCCCATTGCACCTCAGGCAAATCTCATCGCCCTGCGTGGGCCACAAGTCTTATGTTGGAAGCAAGAAAGTCATCACTTTTAATGTGCTGTCGTTTCTACCATGAAGAATTCAAATCAATGGTGGAAATAAAATTATTGGTCACACATAATTTAAAACATGAAGTCACCTCTTTATCAAATTACGACTAAATCCTCATTTCAGTGTCAGTCTTGGGCAAAGTGAAGTAGGAGATTTGTTCTTGTTATGGGCCAGGCCTCACCTGAATGTGATGTTATCTTGAGTCTGAACACATGAAGAAAAGAGCCCTGATTAGCCTTTGAGACACACATGGGCCTGGACTCCATGTGTCCAGGTTGCTGCTGGCTGTGAAGTGCAAGAAGGCCACACAGCACCTTCACAGTCTGACTTTGGGGTGAAGCAAGCAGCAGCCACAGCCTGGGCACATCTGTGAGAGAAGTGATTCAAACCATCAGACCCAACACAAGATGGCCCCATCAGCAGACTTCACAGAAAACAATGCCATACCCCAACAGGATACCATCCAGGGGCAGCTTCTTCTTGGTCATGAGCAAGAAGCTGGTGAAGAGGAACAGAAGGAAGTTGACGGCTCTGGAGCTTCTGTTCACTGGTCACATTCTTTTGGGGGAGCAGGCACAAGGTCTAACTCTTGTATCTGTGGGCAAAGCAGTGAACCAGACCATGAGGGCTTTTGGTTGGCTTTAAGAAGAGGAAACAGGCAGGCTGGCACCTGTTGTGCCAGGCTGATACCCAGGCTCCATCCAGTCAGAGCCTAAGAAGGAGACATCACCACCTAGGAGAAACTTGGTTAAGGCTGCACCCTGAGCCCTGCATACCACATCACCTGTGTCTCCTTCAGCTTCTTCTCATAGTCCACCTCCACCTTGCAAGGGGATTAAAGATGTTCTGGTATTGTGTTTTTTCCTTTCATCTCCTGCTTTTCAAAGTCCAACTTCTTCACCCTAACTTCACATGTGCCTGGAGCCAAGGCTGCTATGGGGTCAGAAGACAGTCCCTGTCAATAGCCTCCTTTCACCTGCCTCACAGTGGTTTTGGTGGCATCTTTCAAGGTCACTGATCAGGCCCTGTTCCTGCTTCTGGGGGTAATAGCCACACCTCAATTACTGCAGGCCAGGAAACTTTATAATTGCCCTGGGAACAGCTGCATGACATAAGACCATAGGACCTGAGTCCTGCCACAGTGGAGGCTCTGGAAAGCACCAGGAGTGTGGCTGCCATCTGGAGAATGGGATAGGCCTGTGCCTTCCACACAGGCAGGCCTCCTGACTGCATGTCAGAGCCTTCCTTCCTCCAGGCCATCACCTCACCTGACGTTACAGCAGCAAATGCCAGCACAGAAGGCTGGTGATTAAGCCATGAACTGATGGATGCCACCCTGATGGTCTACCTGCCATTCAGCACCACAGTGAAACAGCTGGCTCCAGCAGGAAGTCCTCAACCCACCCCAGGGAAGCCCACCACTATGGCCCAGACAGGAGGCTGGGCCAGGCAGATGGAGTGGTTCAGGTTGACATGGAACACAGTCTTGGCTCAAAACACAGGGTTAGGGAAGAGTGATGGGGTTTCCAGGGAAGGTGCCAGATCTCTGAGCTGCAAAATGGAGCAGACACCATCGGCTCTGAGAAAGCCCTGCCACTCACTGCAGTGGATCAAAGCCAGTCAAGCAAGTGAGTGGGACCTCATCCGGTACCTCCCAATCCCCCGCCTCACCCTCTGTCCCCAGTAGAAGTTCCCACCTCACAACACGTGACATGTTGTGATCCCCAAAGCTGTGGATGCTGTGTAGGGTCTACACAGCACTTGGTTGTCCAGTACTCCTCACCAGTCATTTGTAAGAACCTAAGGACAGGGGTACCCATGGAGAGATGCTGCCCACAGGGCGCATTCTGCTTATTGCCAAGGGAATCTGGATTACTAGGAACATATATGATTAATGTGCCTGGATGTAAAGCCTTCTCATTAGCACCAATTTAATATTCTTCTTTAGGAAGGAATCCACTGGTTAAATTGAATAATTTGCTGTGCTTGAAAAAAAATTTTTTTAAATAGGGAGGACCAAAGTCAACTTTTGCATGTTTTTTGCTTTTGGCATTACTAGAATGCAGCTCAGAGTCTTACATGTGCTAGGAAAGTGCTCTAACGCTGAGTTGCACCCCAGCCTGAATTTATGGATTTTAATGAAATGATAATATATGATCAGATGTACCTCTTTGTGAATCCTGACGTCTTTTTAAAAAATTGTGATAAAATACATGTAACAAAATTCATCATCTAACTGGGCATGGGGGCACATACCTTTAATCCCTGCATTGGGAATGCTGAGATAGGAAGATGGTGAGTTCCAGCCCAGCCAGCACTAAAGAAACAGACATTGTCTAAAAATTATTTCCACATCTAAATCTTTTTGTTTTTTTTTTTTTTTTGACTAAGAGTCTACTACACCATCCCGAATCATTTTTAATTTTACATTTCAGTGACCTTATGTCAGGAATCTGAAACTCAATGGAAGAAAGAAAATACCAATCCTGCTCAGGTAGTACTCCAGGCCTCAACTAACGGGTTGAGGAAGAAGTCATCAAGTTTTATCTTAGCATGAAAATTCTGTGGATCGCCTTGGAATAAATGTTCAGTGTAGAAATATCTGGCTGAATTGAACAGAAGTTTCAGAATGGCCTCCTCTGGCATTGCATTAGAACTGTGAAGACGGCAAAAATGGACATTTCGTTTTTCCTGAGGGACTCCTACGTGACATGCCTTTTCTAAAAATATATGAAAAGAGTAAATAAACTTTCCCATTAAACAGGGTATTAACATGAATAATTTGTCACCACATAGCAGCTTTATTTAATTTTAAGTTAAAATTTGTTCTAAGGAAGTACATATGTTTCTACAGGGTTTACTAACTGAAAAATAATTCAAACAGTGCATAGAAAAATGATGGCCACTTCTTAAGCTAGATTAAGAACTAATTTTTTAAAACCCTCAAATATATTTGCAGGCTTTTGCTTTCACCATTGGGAGAAATGAAACTTTTGGAACTGAGGAAAATCTCAAATCAACAGCCTCTGTGCAGAATGAGACAACTGAGTTGGTGATCAGGCATCATTAAATAGCTCTTGAGGCAATTGTCTCCTTCCTTCATCACAAAGGCATTGCAGGTGTGACCTTCCATTTCTGTCTTCCACACATTCCTTCACACTGATCAGGAAAGATTTTAACCACTTTGTGAATTAATCTTCAACTTCATCCTCATTTTAATCTTTCTCTTTTAATCTTCTCATCTGGAACAAAAAACTGCTAATGAGAGTTTCTCTCATGGAATCCTCTCATGATTACCTGAAAGATGACAGTCAAACAAATTTGCCAATGCCAGACTGGCAAGGGGCTAAGATTAATGCTACTTAATCTTAATACCCTATGGGTTAAGGTATAATCCTCCAGGGATAGTTGTACTTTAACATTTCTATTTATGGCAGTGCTGGTAAGCAATTTATAACAATATGACTGCCTTAATTAGAAAGATTTTAAAAACTTGGCAGAAAATCTAAGAGATAAGGTTAATTATATGAAATATAAAGTGGGAAAATGCCATATAAAACCAAAAGGGGGATGGAATATAAATCATCTTGCACTAATATTATTTTCCAATGTTACATTATTTACTAAGATGTCACATGAAAATAATCTGATAAAACTCTTTCACTAAAATATATACCTTATAGAAAAATTATTGACCTATAAAGGAAAATAGTTCCCCCAAATTGTTCCTTTATGTCATGCTTAATTTACATACTCAGCTATCACTCTCTTGAAAAGTCAAACATCTCCTGATTTCTCTGGTAAGAACTAACTAGAACATTTTGTATTTGCACAGGTTTAACAGGCCTATGCTACTTTTCTGTGCATTAAGGAGACCACAAAAACACCACTAATCTATGAACTAATGCGTGCTGACTGAACCAGATATTTTAATAATAATGATACACAAAATAAACTAGCTGCTCTCTAGTTTTTGTATTTTGTACCAATAGTTGGTTTTCGTAATTTTCAAAATTGGTCCACAAAATAACCAAATGCTACACAACTATCTCAAGCTGCCTAATGGACTTGAACTTTTTCTGTACAATTCATACAGCTTGTCATTGGTGAAATGATTTTTAGATCCCCAGAAACGGATACTTACTGTGAATGTATTCAGGTTGTTGGGTGGGAAGCTTTCATTACATCTACAGTAGAGGCAGGGACGGTGTGCTGTCGTCCTGAAATGCTGGAGAGGAGGAACGTGATGAGTGCTTTTATGGTAGCTCTCATTTAAAGGGTTTTGGTATCATTGCTACCTTAGCATGGATCATTTGAGTCAAGGCAGCATAGGGACACTTTCAAAGACATAAAAGTGCATGGAGACATCAGAAGTATTCACTAAGAGCATAGAGCCCTAAGAAGTATGTCATCAGAAGTAGAATGTATGAGCAGGAGACCTAAGACTACACTAAAACTGTTAACATTTGCCTTTTTAACAGTTTCAAAAACTATCGCAATCACAATAAAAAACGGTGGCACAATAAACGTAATTTAGAAAAAGTGAGATGAAAATATGATAAACAGCTGGGTGTGAGTGGCTTGGGCCTGTAATCCTAGTTACTCAGGAGGCAGAGATCAGAAGGATCAAGGTTCAAAGCCAGCCTGGGTAAATAGTTTGTGAGACCCTATCTTAAAAAACTCATCACTGAGAAGGGCTGGCATTGTGGCGCATGGTGTAGACCCTGAGTTCAAACCCAAGTACCACAAACATGTGACAAATATGATGGTAATTAATTATATGTTCTTGTTTAAATAAATGGCAAAGTTTAACTTATAAATATAATGTAACTTTTTTAGTTAACAGGCCTACAAAATTGATAAAGTGCATTCATGTCAGATTCAATGAAGGTATACACATTTATCTTTGCTTAAAGGATTGGGTGTGAATCATTCACTTTTGATTAGCAGTAAACTTGGGAAGGTCAAGGAAAATCTACAAGTGTTATGAAATACAGCAACCCTGAAATCGTTTGGAAGGTAAAATCTTGCCTGTCAAATATACCTGTAGTTACCAGCAGTAGTACTCATTTTCTAAGTCTAATTTAAATGCAGCTTGTACAAAAAGAAACTGTATCAGTTTCCTTACATTTATGGAGTTAAATTTAAAAAATGATATGTCTTCAAAGTGAGTTACATAACTTTTTTAAAAAATTACATAATTTCTGATTCCATTATTAAAACACATTATTGCAACCTTAATAGAATATGTATAAGACAATCAAACAAGTAAGTATTAGTTACATAAGAAATGTGACACACAAAGAAAAAATGAAAATACAGCTAACCCCGCTCAGGTAGTGGTCTAGGCTTTCTGTTGAGGAAGGAGCAAACAAGCTTCCTCTTGGGTTGCAACTTCTATTCAGTCCCAAGTTACAGTGCATAGTCTCATCAGAAAGGCAGCCCGTGACAGGCCTTGTCCTCATAGTGTCGAGTATAGGCCTGTTGTGCTCAGTCCTCAAGAGCAACTTCTTTGCTTCTTCTAGGCACTCCTTAGTCCTGCGAATGCTGCAAGAGGAAAATACTTAGCATTTCATTTGTAACTGAAGGACTCCTACCTAACTTGCCTTTTAAAACAACATGTCTGAAGAATAAACAAAATATCCCACTGAGCAGAATATTAACACTAAAAATGTCAGAGCATAGCTGCTATATACAATGGTGGGTTTAAATTTCTCTACAGGTGTAAATGCATTACTGAGGGGATGGTGAACTAAATGTAGTTCAAATAAAGAATGAGGGAGAGAAATGGTAGCCACTTGATATTAGATGTATTAATTAAAATGGCATGTTGTACACTTTAAGTATATATACAAGTCACAAAATAAAACTGGAAAAAAAGCTGGGAATACTTTTATTTAGTAAACCTACTTAGGTGTTCCTAAAACTATCCCATTTGCAAGCACGTGTTTTTACCATCTCTACCTTCCATGGGTGAAGTTAAGCATTTGTCACAGAGGAAGACTTCAGCAACACCTCTGGGAAGAACAAGGCAATTTAGCTAGTGATCAAAAATAAGTAAAATAGCTCTTGACGTCATTATCTCATTATATCCTCACCAAGGCAATATAGGAGGGCCCTGCTCTTTCTGTCTTGCTCACACCCCATTCAAGGGACCAAGGACCTATTTTTGATCACTTTGAAAACCAATTTTCACTTCATCCCATTTTCATCATTCCTCTATACCATGAATATGCCTCCATGAAGAAAAACTATGAAGACAGTTTGTCTCCCACCACACTCTGTTGGTACAACAGTGACCATAAGCAAGAGAAACTGCCAAGCTCCAGAATATGCCTGCAGTTCTAATATCCCCTTGGGATGAATTAGGGCAGAATCCTCAAAGAGCAGCTATTCCTTAATACTTCTAGTTGTTGAGAAGCAGCATTACTGTGTTGGTTAGAGAAAATCAAAATAGGAGAAAATCTGAGGTCTAGTTAGATAGGAGATGTTAATTGGGAAAATGCCTTATGAAACAAAGAGAGTACATAACATAAGCTACCTTGGGATAACTTTTTAAAAGAAATTTCACTTACTAACATTATTTTGCAAAGCTATATTATTTAGTTAGATTTCACAGCCTACATACTACTTAAGCCTGTTTCACACTAAGCTTTTGGCGCTGAGGAACAACTCAGAGCAACAGTCTGTGGGCAGAACGAGACAGCTGGGCTGGTGATCACAATGCCCTCTAATGGCTCTTGAGGCAATTTTCTCTTCCATCCTCACCCAGGCCTCAGAGAGGGGCCTTGCCCTCTCTGTCTTACACACACACCATCACACTATTTTTTACCACTTGGTGAAATAACTCTCACTTTATCCCCTTGTTAGTCTTTCTCTGTATCGTTACTGTGCCTTTACAGAGAGTAGGAAAGCTCTAAATACTGTTTGTCTCCATGCATCATCTGCTGGTCACCCCATGGACACAGACAAGGAAAGAAGCCAAGTGCCAGACTTGGGTCAGAAAACCAGTATTAGTTTTACTTGTCCCATTGAATTCAGTGAACTGAGAAGCATTTTTAACTGATTAACTATCTTAGTTAGAATGATTCAAAATACTTAGCAGAAAGTCTGAGATATAAGGTTGATTACATGAAAATAGTACGTGGGAAAATGCCATATAAATCCAAAAGAAACTAAAAAGGACATTGATATGAATGATCTTCGAATAATATTTTAAATGTATGTTCATTTACTAACAATATTTTCCAAAATTATTCTATTAGTCAGCTTTCACATCCTATTAATCTCATGATCCAGCTTCCCTAAAAGATATGCATTACAGAACAAGTACTAAGCTTAAATTATTGCTATGATTCCCTATTTGACTTACATGATTGGTTCATGTTGCAGTGCATTTAATTGACTTAATTCCTCTAGGTACTCCTTGTTGTACTTTTCCAATTCTATTTCATTTAATTCAAGTTGAATTTGAAGTTTAGCTGCTTCTGATTCAATGTTTTTAAGAATTGATTCCATCTGACTTTTTCTTAAATTCTTATAAGTTCCTTGAGCTTTTGCTTGTGTCTAAATTAAATAAAATTATATATTTTAAAAATAATGCCTCACATGGTAGAGTACTTACCTAGCAGGTGCAAAGTCTATAGTTCAAAGCACAGTCCTGCCAGAAAAACCATAATAATAATCAAAATAACTTGATGTACTTCATTACTTTAGTTTTGAATCAGTGCTGAGGGCAATTTTAGGTATGTGAAAAAGATTTTGCAGATCAAAATATTTATCAACATCAAATGTGTTGCATCTGCATTATGAGAGAATGTGATTCGTTCTTTGCCTGTGAACAGCACCTGTGGATTGATAACCAGGTCCTTTCCTATGCTAGACAAGCACTCTGCAACTGAGCCATATCATCAACATTGAATTAGTCTTCTGTTAGTACCTGTGAAATCTGATAATACCAAGAGTAACAGAGTCAATTAAAAAATTTGAATACTGAAGAGTGTAGCTTATGAACAGTTTTAGAGTGTGGAATACTCTGGACCTAGAGAACAAACAAAACCCACAAGGGTTTCCAATGATTTTGTGGAAGCTTTCTGGCCCTTAAAGTGACTGAAGGGAGGGGCTTTACATTCAGTGAAAATAATAACACCCAAACCTGTTGGAAGGGAACTATTGGACACAGCAGCTGGAAGCAAACTGACATGAGAGACAAGCTAAAGAAAGGCTCAAGTACAAAGGATTCAGGAGTTATGAGGTTTAAATTCATTTCCCCATTTATAGCTTTTACATTTTTCAAAAAGGCAAATAATGCAAAGCTTGTAGGATAACTTTGTAGAACAAATAATACTTGATAGTTTTGATTAAGAGAGACCAAGACAGGGAAAATGAAAGAGGCCGTTGGACCTTGGAAGTTCTACAGAGAGTAAGCAGGATGAAGAACCTACTCAGCTGCAAACACTGGTATTTCTGAGGCAAATAAAAGACAGTGTGTCCACAGGCAACAGCAAAGAGCCACAGAAATCAGTCCCATGTTTAGGGGTAATTCTTCAGCACAGAAGTGGCAGCCATGCATCAGTGCCTCTGTGGGTAACCCCGACCATCCCTCTGCAAGTTGAGTGGTGGGTTAGTAGTTTAGCAGAATGTTGGGAGTGTGTGCTCTAGGTAACTTATCACTTAGTAGTGGAGTCTTCACCCTCTTGTAGCCACAACCTAGGTATGTCATCCCCATCTTGACAAAACTTCAAGCCTGAGCCGGAAGCCATAACTAATACTATGGGAGGCATTGTGAGGAAATGATTGTTATCTTCAAATGGAAGGAATATAAGCTATTGTGGCCAGAGGGCAGTTGTGCTGGGTACAGAACATGTTATTCTCTAACATTCATTCCATACATAAGGCAGAAAATTGGTCAATCGTTGATTCGCTTCTAAGGAGTGAAGTGTAATAAAGATGATGCTATTTGACTTCCAGTGCCAAGACAGAGCATGTCTTTACCTCAGACTCCTTTCCAGACCGAACCTCCTTGTTGGGAGGACCTTAGGCCACAGAGAGAGATTTTGTGTTCCAGTGCAGGGGCTCCACCTGCCTCTCACTGATGAAATTTCAGCCAATGTTCAACAACAACCACAGCAACCAGACATATTAGTGTAAAAAAATACTTTCGGATGACACAGTCCACACCCACCCCCACAAGGCTGTGGGCTGTGCCAACTGATTTCAAAGGGAACAGAGACAAGCTGCTCTCAACAAGATTTTCCCAAACCACACATGAGGGAATAAAATGTTGTTTTAAGCCATGAAAATTTGGGTAATTTACTAGAGAACAATAAACATGAAAATGGGTTTTAAAAAGAGACAGAAACAACAACTTACTCACAAGTCTGTCTCATTAAATTAGGATCTGGCAAGTACTTGTTGATGGCGATATTAATAAGCAGCACCCAACAAGCAGGAGAAAGGCATTAGGAATATAGAGGAGTTTTCCTAAAGTTCCCTTCAACTGCAAGTTTTTTAAGTCAGGCAAGTGTGCCTCTTTAGAATATTCCCTCAAATTAGGTACAAGAAAAAAATCAGAAACAAGGAGACACATGCCTTGAAGTATAATACCTGAAAAGCAACTAAAACTAGCTTGTTCAATACGCAAAATCAGATGTTTTCATTGATTTCAAACAGCTGATGCTAAAAGTGAATGTTATCTTGAATATTTAGCAACATAGTATTATATCATCATTTTCCTTTCCTCAACTAGGAAATAAAAGAAATGTCATAGAATCACTCTTCATGTTATTAGAAGTTAAACAAATTAGTGTCCTTCAAGTGTAAAGAAATTGAATACAATTCTTCTTTCCTTGCCTTATGGCTGATTTCCTGGCTTGATGGTCCAAACTTAATCTTTTCCTTCCTGTTGGAATTTATGAATTGTAATGAGTTAACAAATTATAATGCAATTAGAGTAAGCTGAGTCAGAAGACCTTGTGGTTGAGATAATGACGGGAATGGGAGTGGAGAGGGAGGTGATGGAAGAGAAAAAGAAACAAAGGTTTCAACATAGAAAAGAAAAGTAACAGACTCAGTCTTTATAAGCCTTACTACCCCTCAACCTGTTATGGAGTCGGAAGGCATATGATGGCATGAGTTCCATTAAGAAGCAAAAAGCCTCCATGGGAGCACAGTTAGAGACATTCCACTACATTGACTTTTATCATTACATAAGATAATTGCATATATACAACAGGAATGGGAAAGAGTTCTCATTTTAGAATTCTGCTTGATTTGGTGCTGGTATAAGGATTGGCATATGACAAATGAGGAACTAAAACCAATCCCTCATATTTATGGTCAGTCAGAATTAACCACATATGAGAAAACAATTAAACGTGAGAAACATTCTTTTCAATAAGATATGATGCTGGGACAACTGGATAACCACATTCAACAGAGTAAAAAGAATGCAAGTGAATAAAGTTAGACCAAGTACCATATAAAAGTTAAATCAAAGTATAACAATTAAAGTAACAAATGAAACTATAAAGCTATTAGAAGACATAGTCATAAAGCTTCATGACTGGACTTGAAAAAAGTCATAGATAAGACATGAAAAGAAAAAACTAGGTAACTACATTTCATCGAGAGTACATATGACTGTAAATAGTAAAGATGCCAAAATAAAAATAAGAATAGAAGCCACTGAATGGCAGATATTTTGAAATCATGTATCTCATAAGGGATTTCTATCTATGGTATCTACAGGCTTCTTATAGTCAAAAGTAAAAAAGAAAACCAGATTGAAATTCAAATAGACATTTCTCTGAAGAAGACATTTTTATGGCCTATAATCACAAGAACAGACATGTGCTCTATACCATCCCATAAATCATTAGGAAAATGCAAAGGAAAAGCCCCATGAGGTACAAATTCACATCACTAGGATAAAATCGTCTTTCAACACATGATGGAAAACTGGTTTTGGCAATGATGTGGAGAAATTATACTCTTCAGACAAGGTTGGTGGAATGAGAAATGGTGCAACCATATTGGAATACAGACAGGCTCTTCAACAGATTTAGCAAAGAGTTCTACATAACTCAGCAATTCCACTCATAATTATACAGCCATCAGAATAAAATCCTCTCAGACATTATATACATATATATATACATATATATGTATATATATATATATATGTTCCTGTCCACATCAGCAATATTAAGTAAATCCAAAAATGGAAACACTCCTATGTTGCATCACTGATGAGACGATAAAATGTTTGGTGCATGCATACAACAGGACATAAGTGAGCAAAAAGAAGGAGTTAAGAATGGACACCTGCTCCAACAGGGATGAAACTTGAAAACACTATGCTTAAAAGCCAGCCAAAATAGAACCTAGACCACATATTATGTGATTTTATTCATATGAAATATCCGGAACAGACAAAACTATAGAGATAAAGTGGATTGTTGGTCCCCTAAGGATGAGCAGGGAAATGGGATAGTGATGGTTAAAATGTATGAGGATTCTTACTCTTTTCTTGACACGGTTTATCCCATAGACCATGCCTCAGTCTCCCATGTGCTGGGATGACATGTGTCATGCCCACCTAGGTTTTATTTTTAGGGTGATAAAACTTTTCTAAAATTATGGTGGTGGTTCTGTAACTGTGTGAGTATACTACAAGTTATGGAATCATGCCATTTCAATGACTGATTTGGGGAGGCACATTAACTGGATTTCAGTAAAGCTTTTACCCAAATACTGACTTAGTACTCATGCTTTGGGGTCATGTCTTGGTGTGCTTCCTGACTTTACATCATCAGCCAGGGTTCAAGTAATAATCAACGAAATACCATTCCCTTTTAATAAAAAGGTGATATTATCATTGATATCAAGTCTGTAAAATTTAATACAAATCTTCATTTCATAACTAAAGCATTGGAAGTTTTATATTTCCAAAATTAAGTGCCGTGTGTCTCAAAACTGATGACAAAATTACCTTATGACTTAGCTTATTTGTCTCAATAGCTGGTTCAAATTGATGCTTTTGTACATCTCTTTCCAAACTGTTTTCTTCATTTTTGTATTCACTAAAATTAACTCGTTCAATTTTAGAGGACTTCTTTAATCTGCAGAAATATGCAGAATGAAAAATATATAATTACACAATATGTAATTAATTATTTTGAGTATCTCTGTGTAAAAATTAACATATTATTACACATTAGCTATAATCCAGAGTTTCAATCTGACATGAAGAAAATATTTACTTATATGTGAATGCTTTCTAAAATTAGGAAAATACACTTTGGTATTTTTTCATCACTGTGTAGAAAGAAAAGACTCAGAAAATACATAAAAAAGGATTACAGTGGATTAGCTCAGTTTTAGAGAGCATTCTTAGCATGTCAGAGAGATTGCATCCATCTCAGAACACACAAAAAACCAAAAGAAAACATCAAGGAATTCACTCATCTAGAACAGTAGACAGGTGTAAACATTCTAGAAGTCTGAATGGAGGGGGAGGGAAAAGGATGCAAAATGCAAGTAGAGAAATAATGGAGAAAGGTTTGAAAACTGTTTTACAAAGAAATCTAGAGGTCTTTGCTAGCACAATGCTGACAAAATGCAAGTAAAACAGTAAACGGAGAGAAAATATTGACTAGAATCAGAGAACAAACACATGTACTCAACAAGGAAAAGAAAAGCATCTAAATGTGGTTTGGGTTATAAATACTCTGAACTCATTCCACTTTGTGCCTAATAGTACAAACATGATTGTTGGTTTGAGTCTTCATCCCTAATTTAATCCTATTTTGTATGTATGGAACACATATGAAGGCAGTCTGCTTTATATGTCGATTCTGCATCCAAGAATCAACCAGTCACAAATGGAAAATACTTGATGAAAGTAAATGCATGTGCACTGAACTTGTGCAGACCTTATTGCTTTTCATTAGTCCCAAAAAAGGACCATGTAACACTTATTTATACAACATTTACATTTTATTAGGTAATCTAAAGATGATTTACACTATACACATGGAGGTGAGTAGGTTATATGCAAATACTACACAATTTTATATAAGGGGCTTAAAAATACATGGTTTTAAAATAGTAAGTTGTATGAGGACCAAACCCTACAGATACCAAGAGTTAGTGGTACATTAAATATGTTTTTGTACAAATGATATACATATAAATGGAAACATAAGACTAACCATAGGATCCTGCCATACCACTCCTGGGCATATATGCAAAGGAATGTGTGCCAACATACAATCGAGTTACCTACACACCTTTGCTCATTGCAACACTACCCACGATAGCCAAAGTAAGCAATCAGACTAGGTGCCCATCGAGTGAGGAATATACAAAGAAAGGTATAAGACGGGGTGCCCAACAAGGGGTGAATGAATATATATTCATGTATAATAGTTATACAAAAATGGAGTTTAGGTTTTAAAAAATTATAGTTAAATCAGCCAACAAACAGTTCATATATTTTGTAATATTTAAGGTCTTACTCAGTGAGCTCATTTTGTAATTCTACATTTCTCTTCTTTTCATTCTCCAATTCTTTACAATACTCAAAGACGATTTTTCCTATCTTCTTATAATCTTCATACTTTAAAAAATAAAAATAAAGTTAAGTCTAGAGACTCACTTTCTTTTCCTAAATATGTTCTTTTCATGCCTTCTTGAGTAATGTGTGTTTACATTTTATAAATCTATCACCAGTAAGAGAAGATTATAAAAATAATGACTTTTAAAAAAATGACAGAAAGAGGTTTATACTTCCAGCATTATAATCTCTAAAATTCAATTTGCCAAAATTTGATTACAAGAAAATTGAAGAATTTACACTTGTTAGTGACAAATTTAAAGAGTTCTAATACTTATCTAGTAAAACTAACATTTTTGTTAATAGTTCAGTACATTTAAATCATATTTACCTACTCAATTTTGAAAAACGTCCTTATTTCCACTAAATTTTTGATTCTCACCTGATTTTGAGATGAGAAAAATATTCTCAATCTTGATAAGCATTTTCCCTTGAGTTTCAACTTTTCCCTTCCCTTTATCCTTTTTCTGCAATATGGAAATGTTTGCTATGGTTCAGGAAAGCATAAATTTGCCTGTTTGTTGTGCCTTTCCCATGAAGCTGTTTCTCCCCTTCATTTGGACTCTCCTGTTCTTTAATACGTGGTCTCATATACAAATCTGTTTTTCACTATTTCATATTTGCAAAACATGCTGACGTTTCAAAGCTATCATCTAAAAAACTTGAGGGTGATCAAGAACCTTTAAATGTCTTTATCCTGCTTTGCTGGTCAGCCACATTTTCTAACAGTGGCCACGCTCTCCACTTCATTAATAATTGCAGCACCCTTTGGAGTTTAGTCCTATCCTTTTTTTTTCCATTTTAATATTTCCTCAGAATTCTTAAATTTCAAGTCAGTTTCCCTGATCCACATTTCCAGCCCTGGCTTCTTTACTGAGGTCATTTGTGTTTTTCTTTCTTCCTTTTTCTTTTCTTACAGACAATAACCACAGAAGGCATTCCTTGGTGAGGGTCACTTCTGCAGACAGATAACCTCATACATTTCATGTTAATCCTTATTAATGCTATGTGGAGTGCAGTGATTTTCCAATCTTGTGGGTGGGAGGGGCCCTATGTCCTTAGGATATTGACTACCGAAGGTACTTTGTCTTCTTTTCTTTCACAATGTGAGACTTTCCCATAAGGAGCTGATTATGGATTGCACCTCTTTATCTCATGAAGAATTTCCTTTTCTACAGAGACATGACTGTGACAAAGATTTTTTCTAAAATTTCTTGCAGATGTACACTCAGCTATGTGGTTTTAAGGCTTGAGTAATCTAGAGCTCCCTCTTCTTCCTAAACCACACTCTTCATGCTGAAGTGGTATATGTCAAGTATGGTAATCTCTGGCACATGGACCTATGACATGAGCACATTCTGGAAAAGTTGAGAGCTACAAGTCAAGCTGACTGAAATATCTTGTATTAAATTTGATTCACATTGAAGAGTTCAAAGTGACTAATATTCTACTTCACATTCCTAATTAATTTCTTTGGGAATCTGCCAAACATTCCTCAGTATTTTTAAATAAATTTAATAGGTTTGTGTACTCCTACATTTTGAAAATTTTGATACCTTAATACATTTCTGTATGCAATTTATGAATAGAGTGTTTCCTGCTTATGAAAATATTTTGACGCCATGTGTATGACAATTATGCAAGCAAAATGGGACTAATTTGTATTTTTAATTTTTTCTATGATGGTAAAGGTCACTTGTACCTTCGCTGAAAGGTGTGTATGTGCATACAATGTTTGGGTCACTTCTTTCCCCTTCCTCCTGCCCCCTCCCTTACCCGCCCACCAGCTCCCTCCCTTACCCCCCCTTACCCCTCACTACCCAGCAGAAACTATTTTGCCCTTATCTCTAGTTTTGTTGAAGAGAGAGTATAAGCAACAGTAGGAAGGACCAAGGGTTTTTGCTAGCTGAAATAAGGATAGCTATACAGGGAGTTAACTTGCATTGATTTCCAGTGCATGTGTGTTACCTTCTAAGTTATTTCTTCTTGAACTAACCTTTTCTCTAGTTCCTGCTCCCCTTCTCCTATTGGCCTCAGTTGCTTTAAAGTATCTGCTTTAGTTTCTCTGTGTTGAGGGCAACAAACGCTATCTAGTTTTTTAGGTGTCTTACCTATCCTCATACCTCCCTTGTGTGCTCTCTCTTTATCATGTCATCAAAGTCCAATCCCCTTGTTGTGTTTGCCTTTGATCTAATGTCCACATATGAGGGAGAACATATGATTTTTGGTCTTTTGGGCCAGGCTAACCTCACTCAGAATGATGTTCTCCAATTCCATCCATTTACCTGAGAATGATAACATTTCGTTCTTCTTCATGGCTGCATAAAATTCCATTGTGTATAGATACCACATTTTCTTAACCCATTCGTCAGTGGTGGGGAATCTTGGCTGTTTCCATGACTTGGCTATTGTAAATAGTGCTGCAATAAACATGGGTGTGCAGGTGCCTCTGGAGTAACAGTCTTTTGGGTATATCCCCAAGAGTGGTATTGCTGGATCAAATGGTAGATCAATGTCTAGCTTTTTAAGTAGCCTCCAAATTTTTTTCCAGAGTGGTTGTACTAGTTTACATTCCCACCAGCAGTGTAAGAGGGTTCACTTTTCCCCACATCCTCGCCAACACCTGTTGTTAGTGGTGTTGCTAATGATGGTTATTCTAACAGGGGTGAGGTGGAATCTTAGTGTGGTTTTAATTTGCATTTCCTTTATTGCTAGGGATGGTGAGCAGTTTTTATGTGTTTTTTGGCCATTTGAATTTCTTCTTTTGAGAAAGTTCTGGTTAGTTCACTTGCCCATTTCTTTATTGGTTCATTAGTTTTGGGAGAATTTAGTTTTTAAGTTCTCTATATGTTCTGTTTGTAAGTCCTTTGTCTGATGTGTAGCTGGCAAATATTTTCTCCCACACTATGGGTGTTCTCTTCAGTTTAGAGACCATTTCTTTTGTTGAGCAGAAGCTTTTTAGTTTTATGAAGTCCCATTTATCTATGCTATCTCTTAGTTGCTGTGCTGCTGGGGTTCCATTGAGAAAGTTCTTGCATATACCAATTAGTTCCAGGGTATTTCCTACTCTTTCCTGTACCAACTTTAGAGTTTGGGGTTTGATATTAAGATCCTTGATCCATTTTAAGTTAATATTGGTATAGGGTGAAATACTTGGATCTAGTTTCAGTTTTTTGCAGACTGCTAACCAGTTTTCCCAGCACTTTTTGTTGAAGAGGCTGTCTTTTCTCCATCATATATTTTTAGCAACTTTGTCAAAGACAAGTTGGTTATAGTTGTGTGGCTTCATATCTGGGTCCTCTAGTCTGTTCCCCCGGTCTTCATGTCTGTTTTTGTGCCAACACCATGCTGTTTTTATTGTTATTGCTTTGTAACATAATTTAAAGTCAGGTATCGTGATACCTCCAGCATTGTTCTTTTGACTGAGTATTGCCTTGGCTATTCGTGGCCTCTTGTGTTTCCATATAAATTTAACAGTAGATTTTTCAATCTCTTTAATGAATGTCATTGGAATTTTGATGGGAATTACATTGAACATGTAGATTCCTTTTGGGAGTATAGACATATTTACTATGTCGATTCTACCAATCCATGAGCTTTGGAGATCTCTCCACTTTTTATACTCTTCCTCAATCTCTTTCTTCAGAAGTTTATAGTTTTCCTTGTAGAGGTCGTTCACATCCTTTGTTAAGTTGACACCTGGGTATTTAATTTTTTGAAGTTATTGTAAATGGAATTATTTTCATATATTCTTTCTCAGTTTGTTCATTATTAGTTGTATAGAAATGCTTCCAAGTTGTAACAATCTTGCCATATTGCTTCCTAGAAAGGAAAGCACGAATGATAGGACAATTATGGTTTTCTCGGTAAATCGTTCTATAGTGTTCACTTCCATCAACAAATTGATACTCTGAATTATGCATTTGTCTTTTCTGAAGATGGACTGTTAAGTCTTGAAAACCTGATGAACACAGGTGAATAAAATCACTTCCTGACCTGAAAATCTAGGAGTAATAGGTGACTCTGTACTGTCCAATTTGAGCATTTATACCTATGTTTTTTATGATCTTCTCTTTCTTTTTTGGCAGTAGCAGGTATGAACTTGAGGTCTTGTGCAAGACTAATAAGTAATTTACCACTTGAGCCAAGCCCCTTTCTCTTTTTGCTTTAGTTTATTTTTCAAATATAGTCTTGCATTTTTTCCCAAAGTTGGCCTTGAACCATGAACATTCCATTCCACTTTCCATGTAGCTGGGATCATCAGTGTATGACACTATGGCTACCTGTGTATTCCTTTAAAATTCCAGAGAAAAACACATCCCTTGAGCAAAAAATGATTTATAGTGTCCTATCATCTGTTCTTGATGAAGAATACAGATTACAAGCAATTAATTCTCCAAACGTCACTGAAAACCTTAATTTATGAAATAAATTCAGGATTCTAGACAAAATCACTTGAATTTCTCGAAGGATTAAAATTTGTTTAAAATATTAGCAGGTACTTAAACAAATTTCTCTACAACAATTTCCAGTAGCCAAAGGTGTTAATCTGCTACAGGTTTATTAGTGCATGAATAGCTAAAAAAGCAAGTATGGATAAAATTTGGGTTTAAAATAATCGCAATACTTTTGTTCAAGTCTTACAACCAAAACCAAGAATTTTATGAATTAAACTTCTATACAATCACAGGAAGCCAGTAGTAGCAGCTAGTGGTGTCAATACGGATTCAGAAAACCCTTTATCAATGAGCTTTTCTTATTTCTTTAAATATTCCTATATAGTTCTAGAAAAATATTCCTCTACAGTGTGGCAGAAATTAGTAAGAATGTGACTTACCAAATTTTCTAGGTTTGTTGCACTTTCTTGCTTAAGCAGCTTAGTTTTCATTATTTTCTCTTTATCAATAGCTTTTGACTTGAAGTATTTCTGTTGAAGCCTAAAGGTATATTTAAAAATTATTTTTCTCACATAAAATGTTTAAAAATACCATATAATTTTGAACAAACTTCTGAAAGAGTGATTACATAAATTCTAAAATATTTTCTTGGAAAGCAAATGATTTGGTAATTATATTGGTCTTCTCACTGTGTTCTGTTGATAAGGTGCAAAATTAGGAACAATCTAAAAATGAGGTATTTACTTTTGCTTTTTTGTTGTTGTTGTGGATCCAGCCCAGGGCCTCACTCAGGCAAATAAAGTGCTCTGCCATTGAGCTACTACCCAAACTCTAAATTCAAGTAACATAAGAATTTCAGGTCCTAACACATATATACTTATTATCATTATTTGATATTGTTCTAATATGACACTATTTATTTGCATTACCAACACTGTAAGTCATACCTTTTTTGATTATCTTGAATTTTCTCTATATTTTGTTTGGTCATCATGCGTTGATCCTGTGCCTCTTGAAACTAAAAGAGAGAGGAGAAAATCTTTACTAATATTTTGGCACAATTCTCTCTATCAAGTATTTCTGGGATGAAATTATATTGTGACATGGGCAGACCCCCTCAATTCCAAACTGTGAGCAGCTTTTGAACTATAAGTGCAGCATTAACTGTGTTATTGCAACAGGGATCAAATAACCCACACAGACTAAAATAAAACTGTCTAGCTCTTTAAAGATAACTTTACTGACCTTGCTGTAGTATTGAAACACATTATACTTCTTAAAATTTTTATTTTACTAGATACTCAAATTGGTAAAACAGGAAAAAACAGGAGAGGTGTTTATTGTAAGCATTTACATTTTTGTATTCCAAGCACCACATCAGTTGAAAAGTTCACATATACAAATTCATAGAGCTACACCAGTAATGAAAAACATCAACAGAGTTCTCTCCATAGATACTAGATGTTCATGGAAAGTTTGAGAGACATAATCTACACAGATACATGAATTCCTGGGTCTGAATTCCAGCTCTAACATTTCCTAGGTAAGCATTTATGAGCAAGTTAACTTTTTGTGTTATAGTTCCTTCATCTATTTAATGAAAATAGTAACAGTCTACACATCACTGGACTGTGGGAAGATTAAACTTGGGAATATTCAAAACGTACTCCAAAGAGTAGTTGGCACATAGTGAGCTATCTATATGTACTGATGACGTTCATTTTACAATGCAGTTTATGTTCTAATAAAGTTGATCTTTTAGGCAGGTTGCATGCCAGTGGAAGAGATAGGTCTTTTATATAAAGTGCACTGAACCCTTCTTCACATCATTGGAAGTGGCGGCTGATGGGGAACACGAGGCCCCGATTGCATCTCCAGCACTTCAAGAAACTCTCATGAGTTCCACAAGCCAACAGCACTTTTGCACACTTAAAGTAAGCTATAGATTTCTTATTCTCACGACTACTCAGTGGGCAATGACTATGTAGCACAATACAACTGACATGACAATCAGGCAAGTTAAAGCCACTGAGCTGAAAATGTTGAACTTTATTCTGAAATCAAGTCTCCCAAAGCAATTCATTCCCAGCAACTATTCGTGCCAGGCACCTTTAGAAAGCATTCTTATGAACAGATAAATGTTACATGGGGTAACATATCAGAAATCTAAAGGCAAAACCTTTTCTGTTTGTCACATGGTATAAATCCATAAATGCAAGTTCTGGCTATATAATGACAGAAACAAAGTCTATACTTTCCCTAGCAAGAAAAGTAAGAGTATTTGACAGAATAATTCTCTACTAGCTTAAATGCTGTTAATTTTGTATTTAATTGCTGAAATATTCTGAGAATAAAAGGCCAGTTATGTCAATGTCTCAAATATGAAACTATAAGTGTGTTATCAAATAGTTAAGTTTATACTATCAACAGTTAAGCAAAGATATTTTCAATTCACTCAAGGAAGGTGATATGCATAAGAGGTATTCTTTCTGCTTTGAGGTAAATTTACATCTGTACATTATGAGTCATAAAATGAACAGTAGTTTACTGCATAGATAAGTTGTACTTCATAGATAAATGCTGAAATGGGTAATTTCATTGATAGTAAGAACAGTCAGAGGGAGCTTCATGAGTAGGAAGAAATTGTGTGCCAGGTCTGAACAAGTGACATAAATGAGTAAACAATGAAAAAACAGAAAGGGCAGCATGACCATAGGCAGGGAGATCATGCAACCATCCAATTAACTCAGAGGATAAAATCCACGGCAGGGGAAGCCACAGATGGCAGAAAAGTAAAAATTTTGTCCACCAGACTCTGAGTAAGAGTCTCTATAACACAGAAGAGACTACATACTGGAGATCAAAAGACAGGAAGAGCACAAAAACCATAAAGAATGAGAGGGCAGTTGAAAAGTATGACAAAATAGAAAAGCAACAGAGCAAATTAAGAAATAGTTTGAAGCTCTATCTCAGCTCTCCTTGCAGGAGGTGAAGCTGAGGCCTCCACCACAAGTAAGCCAGATATCCTCCACAACAGACTGACAGTCCTAGGTGGGTTAGAAAAACTACGCCTCCTACAAACTTCAAGCCAGTGCAGGGCTTTAGCTGGATTGTAACTGCCTCAGCATGTAACAGGCCAGACATGACCAAATGATATAATCTTTCCTTCTCCATGTCTCAGAGAGCTGTGGAAAGGCACCATCATGAGAGAGGGCCACCTGACCTAGACTCAGGTATGCAGGGGGACTTGAAAACAAACAGCAATCACAGCTTAGGGCATCTTGAGATACCTGGCCACAGTGTATGAGAGGAGATGGCCACAACTTGGAGATGGAGAGGTTTTAACTTGGGTTGAACTGAGAAGATAAAGACAGCTTGGGAAGGGAAAGAGCCAGTGTTTGAACAGCCATACCCTACCTGCTTGTGGAAAATTTCAAAGAGAAAGCATCTAGCCTTTGCTAGCAGAGAGCTCAGGTTACAGAAACTGCCTGTACATAGCCTGTAGGCAGACTACAGCAACCTGGAAGATTTGAAAATTCACAGCCTAAGGTGTTCTGAGACTCCCAGCCACAAAGTCTGTGTGGGAGAGTGTCATCAAAGGAGAGAGGGTTTTTTTTTCTTCCTTTCTTGTGGTACTTGGACTTGAACTCAGGGCTTATACCTTGATCCAGTCTACCAGCCCTTTTTTGTGATTTTTTTACTTTATTCAAGATACGGTCTTGTGAACCATTTAGCTGGCCTGACTTCAAACCATGATCCTCCTGATCTCTGCTTCCTGAGTAGCTAGGATTACAGGCATGAGCTACCTACACCTGGCTAGAGTGAAAGGTTTTGACTGGGGCAATCTGCAAGCAACAAGTAGCCCAGAGGTTGGTGTCCCCGCCCTATCCAGTGACAGCAGCTTCACTGAGTAAGGCCAATTGCAAAAACCAAGCACCTACCCTCCAAGGTCAGAGAACTCAGATTACAGAAGCTGCATGCAACCTACTTGCAGGCAGGTGAGCATTCAGAGGGAGCATCCTGGGGAATTTAAAGGATCAAAGCTTGGGGAGTTCCAGGGCTTGGAGCCACAGTTCTTGCTTGTGCAACTACCACCAGAGGCAGATGTAAATAGGGAGAGATTTTAAGAGTGGCAACCTGGGGGATCCTGGCAGAAGTCATTAGCAACCAAAGGCTTAGAGTTTGGAGGCCCCACCCTATCATTTGATTGCAGCTATGTTGACTAAGTTTCCCATTTTGGAAAGAGTGCCTGTCCACTCAGATCACTCTACAATTCAACAGGAAGTCTCACCTCCCTATCTATGGCTGTGCAGTCCTAAAACATCTATGCTGGCAAAGTGCTTTGTTAAGATAACTGCCCTGGAGTGTGTCAACCACCTGGTATTAGCTGCCCCTTCTTTGAAGGCCCCTCCTTCACCTTAAGGTAGGAATTTCCTCTGTTGGTCAAATCCTCCTTACTAGAAAATTCAGCTTTGCAGATCAACACCATCCACAAGTGCAAACCTGCCCTCCTGAAGCTGTTCCCATGAAAACTGGCTTGAGGGATGAATGTGGGGAATACACAGGGAATCTCAAAACTTGCCAAGAAACATAAACTCCTTTTTAAAAATTTCATGTAATTTGTTTTGTTTGGTTGTTTCTTTTAAAAAATTGTTGATTTATTGTCAGCAAAAAATGTCTTTATATCTTAATTTTTCTCCTCATTTCCCAAATGACTATTTTTCTGTCACCATTGTATAGTGCTTTACCATACTATTATCTCCTAAACTTACCACCCATTTTTCCTATTTTTGTACTTCTTCCCTTCTCCATGCTCATCTCCTATATTATTCAATATCTAACCCTTATACCTTTCAATCAATTTTAAGTTTCCAGATCATCCTCCCTAGGAACCAGAGTCTTGTTTCTATACAGCCTTAGTTAAGAATTACAATTGTGTCTTCCTCATTCAAATGTTTGGTTTATTGCTGAATTTTGACCTTGTGACTGCACTAGATTATCCACATATGCAAGGAAGTAAAAGGGAAGCCAAGCACTTGGACAAATCAAAGGGCAAAAAAAGAATTACGAAAACAGGTCCGTGTCACACTTTCAAACACTACCGCAACAAGGTAACTGAATTCAAAGATAATGAATTGACTGAAATGTCTGATAGAGAATTTAGAAGCCCACTGTTAAAAAATAATCAATGACAAAGACGATTCAAATAAACAGATAAGTGAAGTTAGGAAGTCAATTTAAGACCTAGAAAAGAAATCCAGCAATGTGGAAGAGATAGTAAGTGAGGAAATGGAAATTATGAAAAAATACCAAGTAGAAATGGAGAAATGAAAACCACAATAAATCAAATAAAAACCACAGAGGATAGCAATATCAGGAGACAAGATCAAGCAGAAGAAAGAATACCAGAGATGGAGGCCAAGATTTAGGAGATATTGCATACAGACAATCACAAAGAAATAAAAATACCTATGACTACAACATATAAGAAATCTGTGGCAAGATATAAAAACCAAGCCTCAGAATTCACAGGGTGGAGGAAGAAGCTGAAATACAAAGATACATACAATGATATCATAGGAGAAAATTTCTCATGTCCATGTAATGATATAGACACCAAAGTACAAGAGGCATTTTGAACTCCAAATTGACATGACCAGAAAAGAAAAACTCTACATTGTATCATAATTAAAATGTCAAAACTAGACAACAAATAAATGATATTGAAATCTGCAGGAGAAAAAATGCCAGCTTATATATAAAAGTAAATATATAAGAATCACCACATCTCTCTCAGAATAAATACTAAAAGTCTAGAAAGCATATATCATTATAATTAAGCTCTGAGAGAGATTAACTGCCAATCAAGAATACTATATCCCACAAAACTATCCATCAACTTTGATCAAGAAATAAGGACATTCCAGGATAAGGACAAGCTAGAGTGGTTTATATGTTCACCAAGATGCATTACACAAGATAGTCAAAAAAATATTTTACATGGAAGAAGAAGAAAACCAACCACAAGCACAAGATGTCATGAAAGAATGAAACTCAAAGGGGAAATGATGAACTCATGAGAGCTAGGAAATTTTCAAACATGATCAACTCAGAAAACTATAAAAACCTGAGGATGAACAATGCCAAAAATAAAGCACAATCAACATGAGAATCTACCCAAAATAAGCAGTCAGTAAATGTCTCTCAGTCATTACCATAAATGTAAACAGACTTAACTCTTCAATCAGAAGACATAGCTTGTCTGAGTAGTTCCAAAGTGAGTTTCAACCATCTGGTTTTTTTTTACAAGAAACACACCTCACAACCAAAGACCAACATAAACTAAAAGTGAAAGGTTGGAAAAAGACGTGCACCAGACATGTGGAAATTGAAAGTAAGCAGAGGTAGCTCTTGTCATGGCAGACAAAGCAAATTTTAGTCATAAAATTAGTAGAGATGGAGGTCACTACATACTAATAAAGGGAAAACTATGGCAAGAAGACATAACAACTCTAAATACATAGGTCCTAAAAGTCAGCATCCCCAAGTTCATAAAACAAACACTTCTGAGCATAAAAGAACAGGTCTAGATTCAATAATACTGGGAGATCAAAACACTCACTCTCATTAATAGACAGAACATCTAGACAAAAAAATTAAAAAGATATCTGAGAACTAAACAATACCATGGGTGAAATGACCTTAACAGACTTTTATGGAGTATTCCATCCTATGGAAGATTACACATTTTTCTCAGCAGCCCATGGAACTTTCTCCAAAATAGATCGCTTCTTAGGCCATAAATCAAGTCTCAAATAATACAAAAAAAGTAGAAATCCCTTCTTATCCTCAGAGACCATAATGAAATAAAATTAGAAATCAATACCAAAGAAAAGTACAAAAACCATTCATGAAGACTGTACAACACACCTTTGAATGATCAAAGGGGTCAGTGAATAAATTAGTCAAGAGATTCTGAGATCTAACTGAAAATGAGAATAAAACTAACCAGCACCTGTGGAACAAAGTGAAGACAGTCTTAAGAGGGAAGTTTATAACCATGAGTGCCTATATCAGAAAATGAGAGAAACCTCAAATAAATAATCTAATTGTGTACCTTAAATTTAGGAAAATAAGAATAAGTCAATCCCAAAAGTAGCAGATGGAAAATATTATAAAAACCAGGGCAGATACCAATGAAATGGAGATGAAAAGAATGATACAAGACCCAACGAAGTTGGGTCTTTGCAAAGATAAACAAGATGGACAAACCTTTAAATGATTTAACCAAAAGAAGAAAGGAGAAAGCCCCAAATAATAAAGTCAGAGATGTAAAATGGGATATTACAATGGGCAGCAATGAAATTCAGATTATACAGGAATATTTTGAAAACTTGAAAATCAAGAAACAGAAATAATTTTCACATGTATAATCCATCAAAACCGAAGCAAAATCTTAGGTTTATAATAACCAGGCCCGAATGGATTCCCTCTTGAATTTGATCAGACCATTAAAGAGCTAACACCAATGCACCACAAAGTATGTCAGAAAATACAAAGAGAAGGAATACTATCAAATTCATATTATGAAGCCAGTATTACCCTATTACCAAAACCAAGTAATGTTGCATCAAAAAGCAGAAGTTACAGGCCAATAACCTTGAGGAACACAGGCTCAAAAATTCTTAATAAAATAAGTGAAACTATATCCAACAACACATTACAAAAGGTCATACACACTGTTCCAGTAGAATTCATGCCAGGGATGCAAGGATGGTACAAAATATGCAAATCAATAATCATAATACAGCACATAAACAGAATTAAGGACTAAACATGCACCATCATCTCAATAGATGCAGAAAAAGCCTTCAACAAAATTCAACATTTTCCCCATAAGAAAAGAGGCAAGGTGTCCACTCTCCCAACTCTTATTTAATACAGTACTGGAATTATTAGCCAGAGCAGTAAGGTAGGAGAAAGAAATAAAAGAGATTTAATTAGGGAAGAAAGAGATCGAACAACTCTTATTTATAGAAGATATGATCACATGCCTCAAATACCTACAAACTCCACCAAAAATCTCTTATATCTCATAAACACATTCAGCATAATAGCAGAAGACAAAATCAATACACAAAAATCAGTAATATTTGATATATGAACAATGAGCAGTCTGAGAAAGAAATCAAGAAAACAACACCATTCACAATATCAAAATTAAAATAGCTAGGAATAAATTTAATGATGGAAGTGAAGACCTATACAATTAAAGGTATAAATCACCAAAGAAAGAAATCAAAGAAGACATTAGAAGATGGAAAGATATCCCATGCTTATGGATTGGCAGAATCAATATTATGAAAATAGCTACATTACCAAAAGCAATCTACATGTTCAATGCAATCCCCATCAAAATTCCAATGACATTCTTCACACAAAGGGAAAAAATGAATCCTAAAGTTCATATGGAAGCAAAAAGACCTCAGATAGACAGAGCACTCCTGGGCAAAAAGAACAACACTAGAGCTATCACAATACAACTATACTACAGAGTAATAAAAACAGCATTTTTGTGGCACAAAAACAGACACAAAGAGCAATGGAACAGAGGAGAAGATCCAGACAGAAACCCATGCAGCTACAGCCTTTTGATTTTTAGGCCTCACCCAAAACATGCACTGGGGAAAAGAAAGCCTTTCTGACACATGGTGCTGGAAAAACTGGATATCCACCTGTAGAAGACTGAAACTAGATTCTACTCTTTTACCGTGTACTACTATCATTCAAAGTAGCAGTATGGAGATTCCTCAAAGTAGATGAAGGATCATAATGTAAATCTGAAACTATGAAACTATTAGAGGAAAGAAGTGGGAAAACTTAAAAATATTGGAATAAGTAAGCACATCTTCAAAAACTCCAATAGCTTGGCAATTAAGAGAAAGATTTGACAAGTAGGACATGAAACTAAAAATCTTCTGCACACCAAAGAAAGCAGTCACTACCCTGAAGAGATACCTACAAAAGGGGAGAAAGTCTTTCCAGGTATACAACCGACAAGGGGTTAATAACCAGAATACACAGGGAGCTCAAAACCCTAACCCTCTAGCTACTCAGGAGGCAGAAATCAGGAGGATCACACTTCAAAGCCAGGTGTGGGCATAAGACCCTATTTTGAAAATGCCTAATAGAAAAAAGGGCTGGCACAGTGGCACAAGTGGCAAAGCACCTGCATGGCAAACACAAGTTCCACTACCCAAAAAAAAAAAAAACCAACTTAACCCTGCAAAGAATCAACAACCCAATGAATTAATGGACATGATCTGAACAATTTTCAAAAGAAGCACAAATGACCAATAAATACATGAAGAAATACCCAAAATTTGTGGCCACAGAGGAATGCAAACTAAAATGATGTTGAGATTTCATCTCTCTCTAACCAGAATGAGTATCATCAAGAACCAAACAACAACAAATGTTGGTGAGGATGTGGGGGAAAAGGAACCCTTAACCACTGTTAGTGGAAATGTAAATCAGTAGTACAACTACTATGGAAAGTGGTATGCAGGTTCCTCCAAAAATAAAAATAAACACATCATCTGCTCCAGTGATAGCACTCCTTGGCATATATACCCAAAGAAGTGTAAGCCAGGATACAATGGAGCCACTTGTATAGCTATGTTTACTGCAGCACTCTTCTCGACAGCCAAGCTTCCAAAACAGCCCAGATGCCTTACAAATGATGAAAGGACCAAGAAAGTGCAGCATATAAGATAATATGAATAATTTAATATAATACTATATTTAGTTAATATATTTATTGTATGTATTATATAATATTATACTAGAATATTATATTATCTTTATATAATCTGTACATTATATACAAATATAATACAATCTGTATGTATTATATATATAATGGAGTATTGTTTATTATAAAGAAGAATGAAATTATGTTATTTGCAGTTGAATGGATAGAGCTGGAAATCATCATTTCAAACAAAGAAATAAAGGATCAAAAGGACAAAGAAACCATGTTTTCCCTCATATGTGGAAGGTAGGTTTAAAGTACAAATTCATAGATAAATATATACATGATCTTATACACACAAATATATATACATATGTATATAGAAAGAGAGAATGAGAGAGCGTGATTGTAATAATGAGTCTGTCCAAGGGGAGTAGAGGGAGACTGAAGAGGAAAAGAAAATGATAGTGAGTGAATCATAAAAAATACACTGCATCTGTGTATGAAGATAACATAATGAAATTCACTGAAAGTTGCTGTATAATAGAGGAGTAGGTCACTTGAGAGAAAGTGTGTACTAGAAGGGGTTAATCTGATCACAGTACCATGTACACATATATGAAATACCAGACCCTATTTTATCAATTGTTATATCCTTAAAAAATGAATGACAGGAAGTTAAAATGGGGCCTGTCCTGGGATAGATACCAGAGATGGGGGGACTGTAAGAAGAGAAGGTGAAGGAGGGTGAATATGGTCAATGTACTTTGCATGCATGTGTGAAAATAGAACAGTGAAGCCTGTTACTATAGGTCTAAGAAAGAGCAGAAGTGGAATGAGGACGAATGATGGGGGGGGGGGCGTCAATCTGATTGATGTACGTTGTAAGCACATATGTAAATGTCATACTCAAATCCCCCTGTTCAGCTAATACATACTAATAAAACATTCAAGAAACTAATGTCAGGGAGATAGAAATATATGCCCCAAAACAAATGTTCATAGCAGTGTTATTAACAATAGGCAAAAACTGGAGTCCAAGATTCATCAACTTGTGAACAGATAAGACGTACAGCAGCTCAGCAGAATATTGCTTCACTGATTCTTGCTAAAACACAGAACTCTCAAAATATTGTAAATGAAAGAAGCCAGTCAAAAAGGAGTAAATATTGTATGACTCTATACATTGACATGTCCAGCATATGGATATATTTGGGACAAATCAATTGGAAGTTTTGTAGGACTGGAGGAGATGAAGAGAATGGGACCCCGTGTAGTGGAGCTGAATTAATCACATAACCTTATGCAGACAGCTACCACCACGCCCCAGTGTGTGTATTATGTATATACACATATGGCTTAAAATCTCCAATATTTCCCATGATGTATGCAGTTGGTTTTAAAATATATGCACAGGAAATACACATGAGATTTAAAAGTTACTAAAGAAAATACCTCAGAACACATTTTCTGTAGCTCTGATTCCATCTCCTTTTCTTTGTCGAGATGAGCTGACAGAATCCTATCTTGAAATATTATGTCTTCCTGTACTTGTAACAATTGTCTCTGGAATTCATTTAAGTCCTCTAAATCCTAAAGATACATTTTATTAAATTTTGGTCTCATTTCTTTGAAAGGGTAAAAACCTAACATGTTATTTAATGACAGAATCCTAAAAAATATAAGTTGTCAAAAGGAAGTACGAAACCAAGCAAAAGTTCTTATTTTGGCAGGTCTGAGGTTTGAATTCAAGGCCCTGTGCTTGGTAGGCAAGTGCTTTATCACTTGATCCATGCCTCCGACATTTTTCTTTTAGTTATTTTTCAGATGACATCTCATGCTTTTTATCTGGGCTGGCCTTAGACAATTGTCCTCTTACCTATGTGTCCTGAATAGCTAAAGTTATAGGCAAGAAACATCACATGTGGCTTACTTATTGAGATGGAGTTTTGATAACTTCTTTTCCTCCCATGCTCCTCCCAATCTCTGCCTACTGGCTAACTGGAAATGCAGACATGAATCCCCATATCCAGCCACAAATTTATTTTCCCACATGTATAATTCAAATTTGTAATTTTCTAAATGATAACTAAATTTTTCAATGAGCAAAAGCAGTTCTTCAATACAGGCAGAGATAATATTGTGTAATATAATCTCTTTACAGAACTTTTAACTCATTTTCTTATAGGTTCAAAGCTAGTTAGCCAGTATTTGAATATTAAAAATGCCTAAATTAACATTATGTTGATACCAAACTCAATTTGCCTTCTATTCCTTTATCCAGAAAACATATACTTGTTGAGTGGAGTAGCTCATGCTTATAACCCCAGCTACCGAGGGAACAGATTTGGGAGGAATGTGGTTCAAGACAAGCCAAGGCAAAAATTTAGTGAGAGCCCATCTTAGCCATCAAGTCAAGCTGGCATGTGCCAGAGGCCCAGCTATAATTTTGGCATAGGTAGGAGAATCTCAGTTTTAGGCCAGCCCCTGACCAAAACACAAGACCCTATCCATAAAGAAAACAAAGGCAATAAAGGCTGAGCTGTGGCTCTAATGATGCAGTGCCTGTCTAGCAAATGCAAGGCCTCAAGTTCAAACCACAGTACTGAAAATAAGAATAGAAAATATATGCTGAGCATGTATTAGATGACAAGATTTATAGTAAATTTAGCCGCAAAAGTCATTTATTTTTAGGGTAGCATAACATTCCATTTTAAATCTAGACAAAACAGTAATATGGCACTTTACGATGTTTGGTTTAAAATGGGCTATATAAATGGTGGTCTTATAAGATTACATGGCCTAGCAATGTAGTACGTGTGGTAAGTGAGTGGAAGCTAATGTTTGTGTTGTTTTCACAATGATAGAATTGTGAAAGAATTGCCAAACAACACATTTTTCACATCATATCCAGGTTGAAACATGACCACATATATAAAGTCCAAAGAATATTACAAGTAATGTAATAAGAGAAATTTGGAAATAACAAGTCCTTACCAAGGATCAATTTACCTGTTTTAACTGTCTTCTTGCAGTCTTTATTTCCATGTGAAGTGCTCTAAGACTCATCTTGTGTTGTTTCACTTCAGCTTCTTCATTATATTGCTTTTCTTTTACGCTTAAGGATAATGCAATCTTTTCACACACAGGATGAGGATTTCTTCTCTTCTTGGCTTGTTTTAAGGAAAATCTGTAGGGAAATATGCTTATCTTAAAATTCTTTTGTGGGCTGGCAGAGTGACTCAAGTGGAAGGATGCCTGCATAGCAAGCATGAGACCATGAGTCGAAACCCCAGTGTCACCAAAAATGTATAAATGAAGAAAGAATAGAATTTCTTTTCTCTGAAAATGAAAAAGGACATTGTGCAACCTGACTCTTCATGTGTTGATTCTTTTCTTAAGATAATTTTTATGTTCTTAAATATTTTTACTCAGGTTTTTAGTTGTACACTTCCATCTCTACCAAAAGACATACAAAGTTTAATGGAAAGAACTTTACATTAATTCATAACTTTGAGTTACTAGCAATTCTGGCAGATATTATGGAAAAGGAACTTTGAAGTTGTTCATTAAAGGAACAATATAAACACTGTCTTCTCACACAGTTATAACCACTCTTCAATTAAGTCAGAGAATTTAAAATTCTGTACAAGTTACTGTATACCAAGGTGCATAAATTTACCGGAAATAAAATTTTATCTTCATGAAATATTATTGGTATCTCTCAAAATGATTTATAATGGAACATGTCACCTTCAGATGTTTTTCACACAACACATATCTGGACTCAAGACTAGCTGCTAAGGAGTCAAATATCTGTTGTCACTTTTTATGTTTCTTTTTACCTTGTGTAAATTATCTATCTTATGGACAATTTTAAAATCTCATTTGGAATATGATAGGAACTAACTATTAATTCAATAATAAAAGAGTTCATGTTCTTATGACAGTTTTAAGTTAATTTCATGTAAGCATGAGAGAGACACTGAATAACTAATTAGTAATCACTATCCATTTCACTTTTTACTTCTGTTGAATGAGAATAAATCCACTGTGCACATCACGCTCACAGGTAGAGGGCTGGCTAGCCTGCATGCGGCCCTGGGTTTGACACTCAACAACACTAATTTAAAAGTTTTATAAAAATAAAAACTTGATTTTTGATAAAAACAACTATTTCTTACACTGTTGGAGGACTTGGGAATGAATACAAATCTTTTTGAGAACATTTTAGAAATATTGATTAAAGTCCTTTTTAAGTACTCACACTTTAACCATGTAATTCTATATGAAGAATTTATTCAAATAAATAACTAGAAATATATAAAATTATTTATATATAGTATATTCCTTCTTGTAGCATCAATTGTAGTACAAAATGTTTTAAAAACCCCACAAAATTCAGTGTATCAAATAGTGAGGTTTTAATATGATGGGTTACCACAGAGCCATTATAATTTTGATTATACAAATATACATGTAAGTATTAGATGTATTCATGGTTTACAATTTGTCTTATTTATTTCCAAGAATTTCATGCTCCACAAACCTAGTTCTGTTTCCCTGAAAAACTCCATAAGGTAAGTCTGCACTTATTAAAATTCCCCTATGCATATATAGGTATAACAAACAGTTGACATATTTCTTTAAAGCTACAATGCCATACCTGGAATTGATATGTTCTTTCCATTCCAATAGTTCAGGCTTTAAATGTGTTTGACTCTCATTTGAATTTGGTATCTCTTTTTCTAGTTCAACAAACATAGTTTCCAAATTTTTATTTTCTTCCTCAAGTGGCTCATTTTTCTTATTAAAGAGCTGTATCCCTCTTTCAGATGATAGAAGTGCCTTCTGGAGTTGCATTATATAATGAGATGCTGAATTAGGGAGAAAGCAGATAAAAATAAAATACATGAGTACTTTCTTAAACCCCACTTTCCTACTCTCTTATCTTCACTCTGAACAAATGGATATTGAGTGCCTACAATGTGGAGGAGCATAGTCTATTAAGCTCCTCAGGTGAAACAGTCTAGATCCTTGATCTTGGTTAGCTTAAAGTCTAGTGAAGAGGACAGACAGACAACATGGCCACATAATCTCACTAGATGTTGGAATAAAACAGAGTTCTATTTACACTAGGTATTTATCTGCACTGGGAATAGGAATGTTTCCCAGAGGAAGACATGACTACATGGAAAAATAAAGGATGAACAGAAAGCAGTTAGAGAGAGGGTTATGTGAATTCTATCCATGATACATGCACTGAGGTTCTATTGCAGTCTGCGTCTATCCAAGGGAGAGCACGGGGTACTGATTTTTGTTCCTACCAGATGCAAATGAAAATATAACAGTCAAAATACTTTAAATAATTTTTGAGAAAATGGACTTTAGACAACGAAATCTGACCAACAATGAAGGAAGCCTTCCCAATGTCCCAGCTCTCTTTGTGCCCAGGGATCCAGGACAGGACACCTGGAGAAGAAACTGGAGTGGTGCCTACCATAACTCCTTGGGATGAGGTACTAAAGCTGGAAGTCAGGTAAAACCAAGGAAAATAGACATTGCAGAACAGGGCACTGGAGATGATACAACAGTACAGAGAAAGAACCCCAGTGATCTTCACAGGCTCCCCTTGAATATTTAGCAGAACAATGAACACACATGAATATCAGAAAACTTCCTGAGTTTGAGCATAAAACATAGAAGAAAGTTTGGGAAACTGGTTCAATGTTCACACAGTACCAGAAAGTGTGGAACTCATGAGACACAGGACATTGGGTAGAATAATTAGAAAGTTCTTTTTTCAGCAGTGGATAATTAATCCTAGGCAGAACACTGTTCTGATACATCTAACAGGTCATGAAAACAAAACCAAGAAGGACCAATCTGTTTGTAGGTAACTTAAATACTTCCCAAAGGAAGAGTCAAAAAGAGAACCACAGGTATGAAACATATTTTTTAAAGTCAAATTGCCTGCATAAACCTGCAGACCCAAGAGATGAGCAACACACACATGTGATTCCCTTACCCACACACCGGGAACATAACACAGTGCAGCCCCTGGCAGACTGAGGCCCCCCCAACAAAACTGCAAAGAATAAACAGTGAATTGTAATCTAACACTGACAGCAGGGATGGGTTGGAACACTGGGTGTGCTCAGGAGGACAGGTATGGGGCAAGGAGCCAAACTTTCAGTGAACAAAGGCAAGGTGGGAAAAGTAACAAAGGCTGAGAGTGGGGGTGGAGCAACAAGCCAATCTCCCAAAGCAGGGTCCTGGTGGATCGCTGAGCTAGTCTCTGGGACTGAGGGTGGTACTCAAAACTGAATTGCCCCACCTTACTGGGGGAGGAGCTGACCAGCCAGAGTTGCAGCTGTAGGGCAACACAGCTGCTGCCTGGTGGAACAACATCAGATCTGACCACTTTGCAAGAACTGGCAGTGAGTTACCTCAGGTCCCAATTGCATGCTGCTCTGTGGACAGAGGAACCAAATATTGCTCACAAGCCAGTCATCTGGTGAGAGCACTTCAGAGTCCCCATTGCAATGAACACCCCAAAAGACCAGGAAAAGTGGGGGGGGGAACTCCAGCAGTCTCCACCCCAAGCTGTCTGACAAAAGGGGCAGCACATATCCCCACAGGATAGGACATCAAAGGAATAAGTCCAGAACTCTTACAAGGCAGACAGGACATTTTGTTGTTGCTGTGCCTGTTTTTTTTTTTTTGTATTATTAACTTCACCATCACTACTTTCTTATCACTATTCTTACCCCTCTCTCTCGCCATGTTTTCACTTCCCCCACCTATCCTTCCCCAACCTGTCACCAAAAACCTTCCTTCATACACACTCAGCACATGCTGAAAGCTACTGTATCAACCATATACACTCCAGCCCTGCAATTCCTGACATTAGCCCCCTCCACTATAACAGCTTAAATATGTCCAAACACACACAAGGGCCAAAATAATAACAGGAAATTTCCCCCAAATCTCGAGAAACAATTGCCCATTAAGGTACAGGAAGAATCCACACACCAAACACACTTGACCAAAATAGAACCTCTCTATGGCATATTATCATTACCACAGAGAACAGAGAAAGACTATTGAATGCTTTGAGAGAGAAAAAACAAATAATGTATAAAGGTAAACCCATTGAAATTACAGCCTATTTCTCAACAGAAACCTTAAAATCAAAAGGGCCTATAGTGAGATATTCCAGGCACTGAATGAGAATATTTATAATTTCAGCCCTAGGATACTATTATTCAAAATTGATGGAGAAATAAAATTCTTCCACGATAACCATAAACTAAAACAATATATACCACCAAGCCACCAATACAAAAGATTCTTCAAGGAATTTTGCACACAGAAGATGGAAGGAAACAAAACCATGAGAGGACAGGTAGTATTAAACTGCATCAGAAGAAAACACAAGTAATCAGAGAGTAGTATCAATTTGCTGCACACACTCAACTCCTTAAGAAACAAAAACAACCAAATGGCAAGATTTACCACATATCTATCAATATTAAAGCCGAATGTCAATGGACTCAATTCCCCCATCAAAAGACATGATTTTGCAAACTGGATTAAAAAGCAAGAGCCAAAAATCTGTTGTTTACAAGAAATGCATGTTATTAACAAAAATAAACACTGGATTAGGGTAAAATGCTGGAAGAAGACTTACCAAATTAATGGCTCCCCAAAACAGGCAGGAGTAGAAATACTTGTATCAGGCAAAGTAGACTTCAAACGTACATTAGTCAAATGAGACAATCACATCTTACTAATAAAATGGGGCAATACATCAAAAGGAAATAACAATTATCAACCTTCATGCACCCAACACTAATGTGCACCAACTTCATGAAATTTACACTAAAGGACTTGAAAGCACATATAGACTCCAACACAGTTGGAGTGGGAGATTTAAATACCCCTCTATCACCAAGAGATACAGCATCCAGACAAAAAATCAGCAAAGAAATCCTACATCAAAATGACACCATAAAACAAATGGACATAACTGATGCCCACAGAATATTTCTTTGAGCAACAGCACAATATATATTCTTCTCAGCAGCCCATGGAAATTTCTGTAAAATAAATCATATCTTAGGACACAAAGCAAGCTTGAACAAGTATAAGAAAATACAAATAACACCCTGCATTCTATCTGATCACAATGCATTAAAACTAGAACTCAACAAAAAAAAGCTGCATCAGAAAATACACAAAAAAATGAGGGCTGAACAACACGTTATTCAATGATCAGTGACTCATAGAAGAAATAAGAGAGGAAATCAAAAAGTTCCTGAAATTTAATGAAAATGAAAACACAACCTGACTGAACCTATAGGACATAGAAAAGGTAGTCCTAAGAGTAAAGTTTATAGCTGTGAGTGCATATAAAAGGGACAGAGATATTGAAAATAAACAACCTAAGGTTACATCTCATACTCCTAGAAAAACAGGAACAAACAGCAGAAGGAGAGAAATAATAAAAATAAAGGCCAAAATTACTGAAATAGAGAGAAAAAAATGATACAAACTATCAATGAAACAAAAAGCTAGTTCTTTGAAAAATTAAAAGAGACTGACAAACCGCCTAGAAAATCCCTAATGTGAAGAGGGAAAAGACCCAAATTAATAAAGTTAGAACCAAAAATGGTTAATAAAGTTAGAACCAAATAAAGTTAATTAGAATAAATAAATAATAAATAAAGAACCAAATAAACTTAATAAAGTTAGAACCAAAAATTATCAATAGCAAGCAACAAGGAAATCCAGGGAATCACCAGGGACTACTTTGAGAACCTATATTTAAATATATTGGAAAATCTGAAGAAACTGACAAATTTCTAGATATTTTTGGCAATCCAAAACTGAACCAAGAGGATATTAACCACCTAAACAGATCTGTAACATGTAATGAAATTGAAGCAGCAATTAAAAGATTCCCATAAAGAAAAATTGAGGACCTAATGGATTTCTGCTGAATTCTACCATATCTTTAAAGAAGAACTAATACCAACACTCCTTAAACTTTTCCACAAAATACAAAGGGAAGGCATACTACTGACTCCTTCTATAGGCAATATTATACTCACCCCTAAACTGGACATGAACACATCCAAAAAGGAAAACTACAGGCCAATCTCCTTAATAAACACAGATGCAAAAATCCTCAGTAAAATGATCGCAAACCAAATCCATCAACATATCAGAAAGTTCATTCACCATGGCCAAGTTGGCTTCATCCCAGGGATGCAGTTATGGTTCAACACACACAAATTATTAAATATAACACAGCACATTAATAGAAGCAAAAACATAAACTTCTTGATTATCTCAATAGACACAGAAAAAGCCTTTGATAAGATTCAACACCGTTTCATGATAATACCTGTAAGGAAACTAGGAATAGAAGAAATGCACCTCATCATTATAAAGCCTACATATATGACAAACCTATAGTCAACATCATACTCAATTTAGAAAAACTGAAATCATTTCCCCTAGAGTCAGGAAGGAGATGAGGGTTCCCACTCTCCCCACTCCTATTCATCATTGTCCTGGAATTCCTAACCAGAGCAATAAGGCAAGAAGAAGGAATAAAAGGAATATGAGTAAGTAATAAAAAAGACAAACTATCCCTACTTGCAGATGACATAATCTTATACTTTAAAGACCCAAAAAAATCAACCCAAAAAGTCCTAGATGCCATAAATTAGCAGGATACAAAATCAAATTACAAAAATCAGTAGCATTTCTATACACCAACAATGAACAAATTAAGAAAAAATATAGGAAAACAATTTCATTTATAGTAGCCTCATAAAAATCAAATACCTGGAATATACTTAATAAAGGATGTAAATGACCTTTATAAGGAGAATTACAAACCACTGAAGAAAGAGATCACAGAAAACTACAGAAGGTGGAAAGATCTCCCATGCTCATGGATTGGCAGAATCAACATAGTAAAAATGGATATATTACCAAAAGCAATCTACATGTTCAATGCAATTCCCATCAAAATCCCAATGACATTCACCAAAGAGATCGAAAAATCTACCCTAAGTTCATTTGGAAACACAAAATACTGCAAATAGCCAAGGCAATACTACCTGGAAGTATCACAATACCCTACTTCAAACTATACTAAAGAGCCATCACAATAAAAACAGCATGGTACTGGCATAAAAACAGATATGAAGATCAGTGGAATAGAAGAGAGGACCCAGATATGAAACCACACAGCTACGCCCACCTAATTTTTGACAAAGGTGCCAAAAACATGATTGAGAAAGACAGCCTTTTCAACAAATATTGCTGGGAAAAGTGATTATCTGCCTTCAGAAAACTGAAACTAGATCCGTTTCTGTCACCTTGTACTAGTATCAACTCAAAATGGATTAAGGACCATATTATCATACCCAAAACATTGAAGTTCATACAGGAAAGAGCAGGGAATACACCAGAAGCAATAGGTACAGGCAAGAACTTCCTCCATAGAACTCAAGTGGCTCAGCAACTAATAGAAAGGATTGACAAATGGGACTACATGAAATTAAAGTCTCCCAAACAACAAAAGATATGGTCTCTAAATTGAAGGTCTACCCACAGAATGGAAGAAACTATTTGCTAGCTGTACATCAGACAAGAGACTGATAACCAGAATATACAGGGTTCTCAAAAAACTAAACTCCCCCAAAATCAATGAACCAATAAAGAAGTGGGCTACTAAACAGAACTTTTTCAAAGGAAGAATTCCAAATGGTAAATAAACACATGCAAAAATGCTCACGATCCCTGGCCATAAAGGAAATGCAAACCAAAACCACACTAAGAATCCACCTCACTTCTGTTGGAATTGCTACCATTAAGAATACCAACAACAACAAATGTTGGTGAGGATGCAGGGAAATTGAACCCTCACACACTCCTGATGGGAATGTAAGCTAGTACAACCACTATGGAAAAAACAATATGGAGACTTCTTAAAAAATAGATCTGCCATATGATCCAGCAATACCACTCCTAGGGATACACCCTAGGAGTATATCTCTTATGAGACTCAGATTATTATAAAGGCACACCCAGGTTTATTGCAGCACTATTTATAATAGTCAAGCTATGGAAATGGCTAAAAGAGCAGCTATACTCATACCCAATATAGTAGACTTTAATTCAAAAGTAGTCAAAAGAAACAAAAAAGGTCTCTCTCTCTCTTTCTCTTTCTTTTTGTGACAGATTCTCACTATGTAGCTCTTGCTGATCTTGAACTTTCAACTCTTCTGTCTGAGCCTCAGAAGATCTGGAATTATGGGTGTGTGTCATGTGTATATGTATGCAGTAGCCCTACCTTCAGATTTCTTTCTGTTTTCTGCAATTCGCATTGATACTTCTTCATGAACAGTCAATCCAGAAACCTCTGAGTCTGGTTCAGATAACTGTTGTAAGACACTAGATTCATCCATATCAGTTACTTGTGTTTTGACCTAAAAAATAAATTTATAACATTTCAAAAATGTCCTGAAAATACATATTCGATATATTAAATGTACAAATGTGGTAATTATCCATTGTTTTATATAAGAAGAGCACAGATACTTCTGAAAAAACTGATATTTTTCAAAAGGATATAAATGACATTTATTTTTGCAAACTAAATGTCTTTTCATAACAAAAGACTATATTTCTCACTTTATATTTTATGATAAACTTTAGGATATATTTTTATAAAATTTTACTGCCTTTTACATTATACCTTTCAGAAAAAAAAATACTATTTTAAATTGCATTTTACAATACCTTGTTATTTTCCTTAGATGGTTTCTTTTCGTGCCTACAAAAAACATTAAAAAATAGGCAAATATTAAATATTTAAAATACAAAGAATGTCTAAACTATTGTTTCTTAATAGAAAACCTTGGCATTTGTTATTTATTCCTCTTGTTCACAAAGATTAGACACTGTTTATAGAATCTTCTACATAGGTGGTAAACTCTAAACAAAGTGTAACATTAAGGATCAAACAAATATTACTAGTAATGATATAACAAAGGATTAAATTTAGATGAAATGTTCTAATAGTCAAAGCAAAAGAAAAATCCCCAAACTACAGTTATTATTTGATCTAAATAAATATGCTATGGGTGTGTTAGTATCACTTTGAATAAAGATAAAATTTTACAGGTGCTAAAGCTATTTAAGATCTTGTAGGAGGGAGATCCTTTCATAATAATGATCAGCATTCACCTTTTCCAGGCCTGCTATGCATTGGTGGAGTGGCTCAAGTGGCAGAGCACCTGCTTAGCAAGCACAAGGCATTGACTTCAAACCCCAGTACTGCTAAAAAGTGCAATAGACAATTGCTGTGTATTATCCTAAGCACTGTACATGGGTTAGAATTCATGGGTTAGTCAGGTAAAATATTAGCCACTATATACAGGAAGGAACTAGAGAAAGAAAGACCAAATACATCTTCAAGTGTGTAAGGATGGTCAGCGGCAACCAAGAATTCAAACCCAGGCAATCAGTCTGCACACGTGTTTCACAGTATTCTCTAACAATCACATTTGTCTTCATGTGTTTAAAGAATTAAAATAGCAGATGAGAATGGTTGAGGAGGTGAATTCATGTATGATATAGTTGACACTTTGTAAGAACCTGTGTAAATGCCACAATGTAACCCCACCCATCACAACAATAAAGGAAAAATAATGAAGAGAAAAACATCAAGAGATTGTACAAAAGTGTCAAATTCTTTCTTATAATTACAAAAAATAAAATAGCAGATGAGTCCATATTATCATTCCAATTCTGATTCTAATTACAAATAATAATTTCCACATACTGCAAATATTTTTATGAATAAATGATTTTAGGCAAACCTGGAAATTTACTTTCAATGAATGAAAGGCTGGTTTTCAAAGAAACTCCCTGAAATCCATCCATCTATTACACTGTAAATTCATGCATTCAATTAATACTTAAGTAGTGTAAATACATAGCAGTGATTTTTGAGATAAAGGAAACAAGGATTCTATAGTTTATAGTTTTATAATTCAAAAGTAATATTTTTTCTATATTGATTACTTCTCTGTTGTACATAAGCAAAATCTTCACCCATTCTGCATAATCTGTACAACTGTGAGACTCATACGTCTGAATTTTTACAATAGCTGACAGAATGATAGCTACTTATGGAGACATTGTCAAAGATGAGAAATGACTAAATTGTATTTAGTATGTCCCACGAATTTTTATGTGTTATTATATAATTTTTAAAAATCAATGCATGATAGCATAGTTCTCAAGTTATCCTCTGAATAGTCAGTCCCATTAGGACATTCCATTTCTGAAAGGAATATGGTAAGTAATTATTCAAAGTAATTACAATAAAAATATAAACATGAATAGAAGCTCTAAGAACACTTAGTTTATTTAAACCCTCAAAGATAACATATCAAGCATTCTAATAGGGGGGCATACAAACAAAATTAAGTTAAATGAATATTTCTTCAACTGGATCAATTTTAAGTGTGTAAACATACTCTAACAGCTTCTGTTTTACAATAAATAATCTTTTTTTATTTATTTTATTTTTTTTTCTCAGATAGGCTTTTTATTTTGGCATAATTTCAAACTTGCAGAAATGTTGTTAATATAGTACAGAGGGTTACTGTGTATCTCATGCTGGGTGTCTCCCAGCATGAGATAATTACAATGTATTGTCTTATATTATTATGGTATAAAATAATCTTTTTTTAAAGTGCTACATTCTCTTCTTCTCCATGGCCTTTCACAGTAAAAATTCTTTGAGGAGTTGACCACACTTATCCACTCCAGCAAGACTTCCATGGCAACACAACATCATCTTAAGTCAAGTTAGCCAGGTTGAGAAATCCCAAGGCCCATATTTTCTCTCATATGTTGAATATAGGTCCAATACAAATACAAGCAATATTATGACAAACAGATCATGCTAAGGGGAGGTCACCTCCCCACAATGACTGAAATATACCTTTACAGACATCAGGGCCTTATTACAAGAAACCCACCTTCAGACAGAAACAAACATTGGCAAACGTGAAAAGGTGGAAAAAGTTTACCAAGCTAATGGCCACCAAATACAGGCAGGAGCAGCTATACTTATATCAAATAACATAGATTTCAAATGTAAATTAGTCAGAATGGACAAAGAAATTACCTTCATACTAATAAAATGAGCAATACATCTAAAGGAAATGAGAATTGTTAACTAGTATGTCCCCAGTGTTGTTGCGCCCAACTTCATTAAACATACATTACTGGACATACAAACAAAGATAGACCCCAACACACTGAAAGTCAGAGACTTCAGTATTCCTCTATCACCATTAGATAGGTCATCCAGACCAAAAAAAAACTCAACAAAGAAATGCTAGAACTGAATGACAGCATAGATCAAATAGACCTGACAGTCATTTATAGAGTATTCCATCCTGAAACAGCACAGTATACACTTTCAGCAGCCCATGGAACATTCTCCAAAATAGATCATATTTTAGATCACAAAGAAAGTCTTAGCAAATATAAGAAAATGGAAAAAATCTCCATGCATTCTGTCTGGACGCAATGGAAAAAAACTACAATTCAAGAATAAAATAACAAACATCAATGAGGATCAAACTCTGTAACATTGGGGACTCCCGGCTGTGGAAGGCCTCCCTACACTGCACCACACTGAAAAAAGCAGCACCATTTCTGCCCATCAGCAGGATCCAAAGCTGCTTGCATGAAACTTCAGAATGAACAGGTGAGCATTAGGCACCATACACAACTCCCCTACCCACCCCCCAGGAATTTAATCCAGCACAGCCCCTAGGCTGAATGAACCTCCCTAGAAAAACTGAAAAACATAATCAGTGAACTGTAGTCTAACACTGAGAGTGGAGGTGGGAGTGGAACACTGAACCTGCCCCAGAGAACGGGGTGAGGTAAGGAAGTGAACTCTCAGCACCAAACTCTCAGTGAATCAATGCCAATAAGGCCAAAACATGAAAGCATTTGATGTCCCCACTCCAGAGGAACTAATACAGAAACCTTAAAGCAACAGAGGTGAACATGAGAAGGGGATAAGGAACTAGTGTAAAGATCAGTTAGAGATCTAACTGATCAACATGGGTCATAAACATGGGTACACGAAAGCAAGAGTAGGAATCTCTCTGTGTAGCTATTCTTAACTCAACTAACAAAAATGCTTTGTCTTCCTTATTATGCTTGTGTCTTTTCTTCAACAAAATTAGTGATAAGGGCAGAACAGGACCAGCCTGGAACTGAGTCGGGGAGGGAGGGAGACAGTGGGGGAGAGGGGCAGGGTGGAGAAAGTCCAAACAATGTATGCACATGTGAGTAAATGAATAAAAAAAGCACAAAAGGCTGAGAGTGGGGCAGGGCAACAATCTAACCTCCTAGAGAAGCTGCTAGCACCCAGCAGAGGCTGGGAGAGACACAAAGGCTGAGAGCATGAGTGGAGTGACAAGCCAACCTCCCAAAGGAGCCACTAACATCAAGCAGAGGTTGGCAGAAGTACAAAGGCTGACAGCAGGGGTGAGGCAAAAGGCAAACTCCAAGAGGAGCCACTAGCACCCAACAGAGGTCAGGATAAGCACATGGGGTGAGAGCAGGGGTAGGATGACAGGCCAACCTCCCAAAGCAGGTCAGGTGGTGGATCCTGGAGCTGATCTCTGGGAGAGAGGGCAGCATTTAAAACTGAATTGCCCCACCTTGCCAGAGGAATAGATGACCAAACAGAGCTGTAGCTGAAGGGCAATGCAGCTGCCACCTGGTGAAAAACAACAGCTCTGATCACCCTGCATGAGCTGGCAGTCTTATCTCACCTCACAATTCCAACTACTCTTGTGGACAGAAGGACCAAATACTACTCACAAGATAGTCACCTGGTAAGACCACATCAGAACTTCCACTTGTATGCCAATACCAGGATTGGACAACTAAGGATTAACTCCAGAACTTTTACCAAAAGACTGAAGTTTTTTTATGGTTCCTGAACCCAGTGTTTTTATTACTTGTTTCTTTCTTTTTTTCCCTGTGTTATTAGCTTCGCCATCACTATTCTCTTATCCCTATTCTTACCTTCTTCACTTTCCCACCTTCTCCTGTGCTACAATCCATGTTCTCCCTCCCAACTACTCTTTCTACCCCTTCTCATCCACTCTCTCCCTATCTTCACCTCCCTGTCCTATCCTCCCCAACCTGTCACCACACTATCTCTCCCTCCTACATACTCAACATGCACTGACTAGCCTACTGTACCAATTGTACACAACCCCAGCTCCTGTAATCCTGGACACAAGCACCATCCATGACAACAGAAACACACCCAAACACACAGAAGGACCACAAAAACCAGCAGCCCCCATTTCTCTTCCCCACCCCAGCCCTTTTCCTTCTCCTCTTTTTAGTGCCATCTTTACCAATTCTCTAAAACCTATAACTAGTCTAGTAAAAATTACCCCCACAACTCCTACTCTTTATGGATATTATCATCAAAAGGTTCTCTATATAATATTTAATCAACTGGTCTAGCATTGAATCTGTGAATTTGTTATTGCTAAATTATTCCTCCAGGCCAGGGACTGAAAGAGCACTTTGGCATAACGAACAACCAAGTCAGTCACAACAGAAAAATTAAATCAGAGAAAGAAAACAGGCAATTAAAACCACCAGCTAACCTACCAAAAACATAGTTGCATAGCACCAAGAGGTGTGATTGGAAGAAGAAGGGTTGGGAACCACTCACCTCAAAAAATAACTCAATACTGGATTCAGTAGAAAATGAAGAAAATGGATATCCAGTTCCTAACCTCAACAAAACAATGATTAATGTCACTAAGGAGCCAAGTGACACCCACATAAAAACAGTCCAAGAAAAAATTTTGGAAGATATCACTGAGAAATTCATGGAGAAGATACTAGACATGGTTAACCAGAATGTATAAGATGCACTCAAGATATTTCAAGACACCAAAAATAAAGAACATGACAAGACACAGACAAATAAATGAATTCAGGGAGGACATCAACAAACACCAAAGTGAAACAAAGGACACCATGAGAAGAGAGATGTATGAATTAAAGATGACAACACAAAATATAAAAGATGAGTTGAACAAAGATAGGGAAAACTTCAGTAGAAAGAATCAAAAAGAAATCCTGGAAATAAAAAGTCTCATTAGTCGAACAAAAAACACAATGGAAGGCCACTCCAACAGAATAGAACACATGAAGAAAGAATCTCAGAGCTCAAAGATAAAACAGAAATTAAAAGAAAAAGAAATCTTAGTCAAACAACTCAAAAGCTGTGAAAGGAACTCAGCAACACAATCAAAAACATCAAACCTGAGAATCATGGGCACTGAAGAAGAAGAAGTGCAAGCCAAAGGGATACATAATATATTCAATAAAATAAGAACATACAATTTCTCAAATCTCAAAAAAGTTTTGCCCATTCAGGTGCAGGCATCATCCAGGACACCAAACAGACTTGACTAAATTAGAACCTCCCAGCAGGATATCATCATTAAAACAAGCACAGAGAACAAAGAAATTGTTAAAACTATAAGTGCAGAGAATTGAAGGCTGTAAGAGAGAGAAAAAATATAAAGGGTAAACTCATCAAAGTAACAGCAGATTTCTCAACAGAAATCTTAAACAAAAGAAGACTGTGGGGTGAGGTATTAGGGGCACTGAATGAAAATAACTTCAGCCCTAGGATAATGTACCCAGCAAAAACTATCATTCAAAGTTGACAAAGCAATAAAAATCTTCTGTGATAAGCAGAAACTAAAACAATAGATAACCACCAAGCCACCTCTACAGATGATTCTACAAGGAATTCTGCACATATAAGATGAAAACAGACAAAACCAGGACAGGACAAGAAATATCAAACCACAGGGGAAGAAAAGACAAGTAATCGGAGAGCAGCAATGACTTGGCTGCACACAACCAAATCCTTTAACAACAATAACAACAAAATGGCAGGAATCACCATATACCTATCAATATTAACACTGAATGTCAATGAACACTTAACATCTCCATCAAGAGACACCATTTGGCAAACTGGATTTAAAAGGAAGAGCCAACAAAGTGTTGTTTACAAGAGACCCATCTTATTGACAGAAATAAACACTGGCTTATGGTGAGAGACTGGAAGAATGTTTACCATGCCAATGGTCCCCCAAAACAGGCAGGAGTAGCAATACTTAGATCAGACAAAATACACCATAAACTTGGCCAAACGAGATAAAGAAAGACACCTCACACTACTAAAAGGGGCAACATATGAAAAGGAAATAACAATTATCAACCTATATTCACCCAATGTCTCTACACTCAATTTCATCAATCACACAAAATGACTCAACAGCACATATAGACTCAAACACAGTGGTAGTGGGAGAATCTAATACTCTTCCATCACTAATTGATAGGTCATCCAAACAAAAAATCAACAAAGAAATTCTAGAACTTAATGACACCATAAATCAAATAGTCCTAACTGAGGTCTACAGACTATTTCATCCAACAACAGCACAATATATATTCTTCTAAGCAGCCTAGGGAACGTTCTCCAAAAATGTATCATTTCTTAGGTCACAAAGAAAGCCTCAGCAACTGTAAGAAAATAGACATAAACCCCTGCATTCTATCTGATCACCATGCATTAAAACTAGAACTCAACAACAAAAACAACTGCAGAAAATACACAAATAATTGGAGGCTGAATAACACACTGCTCAATGATCAGTGGATCATAGAAGAAATAAGAGAGGAAGTCAAAATGTTCCTGGAAGCTAATGAAAATGAAAGCACCACCTTTGAGAACATATAGGACATGGCAAAGGCAGTCTTAAGAGGAAATTATATTGTCATGAGTGCTTATCTTAAAAGGACAGAAAGATCTCAAATAAATAGCTTAATGCTACATTCCCAAACTTTTAGAAAAATAAGAAAAAGCAAAATCCAAAACAAGCAAATGGAGAAAAATAATAAAAATAAGGGCCAAAATTATTGAAATAGGGCCAAAAAATATACAAAGAATCAATGAAACAAAAAGCTGATTCTTTGAAAAAATAAACAAGCTTGACAAGCCTCTGGAAAATCAGACAAAAAGTGAAGAGGGAAAGGACCCAAAATAGTAAAATCAGAAATGAAAAAAGGGAGATAACAATAAATGCTAAAGAAATCTAGGAAATCATCAGAGACTACTTTGAGAACCTATATTCAAATAAATTTGGAAATCTTGAAGAAATGGACAAATTCGTAGGTACTTATGACCATCCAGAACTGAACCCTGTTAACAACCTACATTATACCACATAATGAAATTGAAGCAGCAATAAAAATTCTCCCCTAAAAGAAAAATCCGGGATCTTGAAAATTCTCAGCTGAATTCAATTCTACCAGACCTTGAAAGAGGAACTAATACCAACATTCCTTAAACTTTTCCATGAAATAGAAAGGGAAGGAGCACTTCCTAACTCATTGTATGAATACATCATTACACTTATTCCAAAACCAGACAAAGACACATCCAAAAAGGAGAACTACAGGCCAATCTCCTTAATAAACATTGATGCAAAAATACTACATAAAATAATGGCAAACAAACTCCAACAACATGTCAGAAAGATCATTCAGCATGACCAAGTCAGCTTCATCCGAGGGATGCAGGGATTGTTCAACAGATGCAAATATATAAATGTAATACAGTCCATTAATAGAAGCAAAGATAAAAACCACTTGATCATCTCAATAGATGCAGAAAAAACCTTTCGTAACATTCAACACCATTTCATGATAAAAGCGCTAAGAAAACTAGGAATAAAAAAAGATACCTCAACATCATAAAAGCTATGTATGATAAACCTGTAGCCAACATCGTACTTAATTGGGGAAAACTGAAACCATTTCCCTAAAGTCAGGAATGAGAGAAGGATGCCCACTCTCCCCACTCCTTTTCAACATACTCCTGGAATTCCTGTCCAGAAAAATAAGGCAAGAAGAAGAAATAAAAGGAATACAAATAGGTAAAGAAATAGTCAAAGTATCTCTATTTGCAGATGATCTGAACCTACACGTCAGTGACCCAAAACACATCTCCCCAAAACTCCTAGACACCATAAACAGTTTCAGCAATGTAGCAGAATACAAAAATCAAGTTATAAATTCAGTAGCCTTTTATGCACCAACAATGAACAGACTGAGAAAGAATATAAGAAAACCATTCCATTTTCAATAGCCTCAAAAAATTCAAATACCTAGGAATAAACTTCACAAAGTATGTAAATGACCTCTATAAGGAGAACTACAAATCACTGAAGAAAGAGATTGAGAGATCGAGGAAGACTATAGAAGGTGGAAAGATTTCCCATCTTCATAGATTGGCAAAAGCAATATTGTAAAAATGGTTATCCTACCAATAGCAATCTGCATGCTCAATGCAATTCCCATGAAAATCCCAATGGCATTCATCATAGAGATTGAAAAATCTACCCTAAAGTTCATTTGGAAACACAAGAGACCACGAATAGCCAAGGCAATATTCAGAAAAAAGAGCAATGCTGGAGGTATCACAATACCTGAATTCAAACTATACCACAGAGCCATAGCAATAAAAACAGCATGGTAATGGCACAAAAACAGATATGAAGACCTGGATATGAATCCACAAAGCTATGCCCACTTTATTTTTGACACAGGCACCAAAAATATACAATGGAGAAAAGACAGCCTCTTCAACAAATGTTGTTGGGAAAAGTGGTTATCTTCCTGCAGAAAACTAAAACTGAAGCTGGAACCCTGCCTATGTCCCTATACTAGTATCAACTCAAAGTGCATAAAGGACCTTAATATCAAACCCCCATCATTGAAGTTAGTATATGAAAGAGCAGGGAAAACTCTGGAAGCAATATGTACAGGCAAGGACTTCCTCAGAAGAATTTCAGCAGCTCAACAACTAAGAGAAAAAATGGACAATGGGACTACGTGAAATTAAAAAGCTTCCACACAACAAAAGAAATGGTCTCTAAATTGAAGAGACCACCCACAGAGTGGGAGAAAATAGTTGCTAGCTACACATCAGACAAAGGACTGATAACCAGAATATACAGGGAGCTCAAAAAAAACTAAACTCTCCCCAAAGTAATGAACCAATAAAGAAGTGGGCAACAGAACTTTTCAAAGGAAGAAGTCCCAATGGCCCAAAAAAATATGAAAAAATGCTCACCATCCCTGGCCATAAAGGAAATGCAAATCAAAACCACACTACCATTCCACTTCACTCCTGTTAGAATAGCTTTCATCAAGAACACCATCAACATCAAATGTTGACAAGGATGTTGGGAAAAAGGAACCTTCATACACTTCTGGTGGAAACATAAACTAGTACAACCACTTCGGAAAACAATATTGATGCTTCTTAAAGAACTAAATATTGATCTGTCATATGATCCAGCAATACCATTCCTAGGGTTATACCAGAAAGAATGCAACTCGGGTTACTACAAAGGCACCTGTGTACCCATGTTTATTGCAGCACTACTCACAATACCCAAGCGATGGAAACAGCCAAGATGGCCCACTACCGATGAATGGATTAAGAAAGTGTGGTGTTTATACGCAATGGAATTTTACTCAGCCACAAAAAAGAATGAAGTTTTGTCATTCGCAAGAAAATGGAAGGAACTGAAAACATCATCTTAAGTGAAATTAGCCAGGCTCAGAGACCAAAAATTGCATGTTCTCCCTCATATGCAGATTATAGACCCAAAACAAATGCAGTAATATTTTTGGACATGGGTCATAACCTAGCAGGGAATGTGCACTGGAGGAATATGGAAAAGGAAGGAAACCTAAAACTTAAATGTAGTTGATGTGCTTGCTGTAGAGGAGCTAATATAGTAATCATAAACTGGCAGAGGCTACTATGGGAAGAGGACCAGGAAGTACCAAAGAGGTCTGGCAGACATGAACCAGTGTGGGTTGCAATACACAAGTGCATGGAAGCAATGCTAGAATAGTTCTGTATAGCTATCTTTACCTCCAACTAGCAAAACATGGTCTTTCTTATTATGTCTTATGTATTCTCTTCAACAAAATTGGAGAACAAGAGTGCAGAACAGGTTCTGCCTGAAAGCAGGTGGTGGTGGGAGGAGGGGCGAGGTGGCCAAAACAATGTATACATATGTATGTAAGTAAATGTAAAAATTGTAAAATAAAGAGAAAAAATGTTTGTCTTTTTTTGAATGAGGTTTTTCATATCCTCTCCCTCAAAAAAGTATAAAAGAAACAGGAGAAAATAATCAAACACCTAGAAACTGAGTAACACGTAACTCCATGATCAGTGGGTCATTGAAGAAATAAGGGAGGAAATGAAAAAATTCCTATCATTTAATGAAAATAAAATCACAACCTACGAGAACCTATGGAACAGCAAATGCAGTGCTAAGGCAAAAGTTTATAGCCACAAAGGCATATGTTAAAAACCAGAAAGATCTCAAACAAATGACCTAAGGCTTTATCTCAAACTCCTAGAAAAAGTAGAACAAGCTAAATTTAAAACTAGCAGAAGGAGAGAAATAATAAAAAATAAGGACTGATGCATGTTTTCTTTCATATATGGAATAGATACCCAATAAAAATATAAACAATATGATGAAAAACAGGCCACACTAGGCGAGGTCACTAATGGAAGAGAGAGGGTAAAAGAAGGAATTTTAAAAGGTGAATATGGTTGATATACTACATGTAAAAGAATAAATGTAGAATTTTAAACCTGTTGAAATCACCAGAAAAATGGGACTAAGGTAGAAAGGAGAAAATTAAAGGGGATGTACCAATTTGTGTTAGAACACATACATATATGGAAATGACACTATGAAACTCCCTGTATAGCTGTGTTACACAAACAAAAATGTCTTTTTTAAATGGAGAACAAGAAGGTAAAACAGGTCCTCTCTGGGGGTTGGTACCAGTAGGAAGAGGGGAGATATAAGGAAAGGGTATAGGAGGATGAATATGGTGGAAATATTATGTACTGTGTACTGTCTGACCACTGCATAAAAATGGAAAAACGAGACCTGTTGTAACTATTCTAAGAAGGGTAGAGGGTGGATAAGGGAGAATGATGGAGATGATGACTCTATCTAAGATATAATGTAAGCACTTTTGTAAAGGTCACCATGTAACCCAAGTACAACAGTAATATGCTAAGAAAAAAATGAAAATGGTGAAAAAAAACAGACTGCTTTTGTCAATGTCGCTTGTCCTCATCTTCACCTTTCAGCACTATTGATAGTATGGAGGATTCTCCTACACCCTCTGTATACTATATAGTCCTGCTCTATTTCCACAAAAATAATCTTTGCTAGCATTCTTTCACAAGGAAATAAAAAACATGGGTATTGCTTCAGTTAGGCCTGATCTATTTCACTTAAACTGCAACCAACCTGTACTTGTAGTAGGCCACCGTTAATGAATCAGACTTCTCAAACATTGGTATAATCACAGATTCTTGTGTTCCATTTTTAATTATCCTTTTCTTTACTTCCTTCATATTCAAGGAAGAATTACTAAAATACACTTCAAAAAGTTAATATTTTTGAGTAATTCTGCTGAAAATAAAAACATACAATTTTGATAAAATTACAGCTCTTCTCCATCTTAATTTATTGATTATTAAAAAAGATGTATCAAAAAATACAAGGAAATATGTTTTCCTCCAAAAAGTAAGTTGCAAACAATTGTGAATGAATGTTATAAATATAAGTAGACATATAAAAAGTTATATCTTAGAACAGAAAGACTACACAAGATGTAAAAAAAGAGGAGCTCACCAGGCAAAGTAGTGGGGGAAACCATTTAGATAGAGAATAGAATATAAACACAAACTTTTAGGTAAATGGAGCTAGATGTTCCTTGGAAGTTGAAAAGAAAGCATAAAACACACAGGAACAAAAGAGAAGATATGAATGCTATGCCAAGCTTGAATGCAACACTAGAAGACTGAATCACACCACCTCCAAGCAATGTCTCTGAAACATGGGAGTAGTAACTTGATTTGTGCTATGTTGTTGGTTCTGTTTGGAAATTTTGGGATACCTTCAGCACAGGTCTAATCCTAATATAAAATGTGAATTTGCCACATTGCAATTTTTTCCACAGTACTGGACTTTGAACTCAATGCCTACACCTCCGCCAGCCCTACTTAGCGATGGTTTTTTTTGAGATAGGATCTTGCAAAATATTGCCCAGATTGCCTTTGAACCATTATCTTCCTGATCTCCACCTGCTGAGTAGCTAGGATTACAGGTGTGAGACATGGGTGCCAGCTGCAATTACTTTTATATGGCATAAATACAGGGGTGTGCACTTGATACCACTATCATAAACACTTAAATTTATAGAAACTGAATTTTTTCCATTGGAAATTTCCCCACTGGAGACTGTTATGCTATGAGTACCTAAGTTCCAAAAGGAAAAACAAAAGTAACAATTACTTACAAGAAAAACAATGTGTATAGATAACTACTCTACTATCCAATCAATGTCAGCCACTTGCCTCCTGAAAATCAGTCAGTCAGAGACACATGCATTCCAATTAAATATGCCTCCAGTGACAAAGTACTGGTAGAAAACCAAAGCAGAAAAATGAAATTATTATGCTCTTCAGGTGAGTGGTTGTGTAAATCTTAGAGTAACTGGAGTGACATTGCAGAGAAACTGGCATTTAAGTAAAGAACTGAAGGAAAAGAAGGAGCAATCAGGAAGCTGTCTGGATAGAAAAGCTGCAAGAACACAAGGGTGCATGGAGTAAATAAGGAAAAGTCAGTGATTCTGTATGGCTGGAGTCTAGTAATCATGATGGAAAAACACAAGTTCAGTTCAGTTATAACAGGGGTCAGATTCTGTACAGCCTAGGTTTTAGCATGAACTCTGAGTGAAACAGGAAGCAATGGAACTTTCTGAGCATGGGAATGACACCATTTGGCGGTTCTAGGCTTTGTACTCAGGGCTTCATGCTTACTAGGCAATCGCTCTGACACTTGAGCCATGCCCCAGTCTTTTTTTGTTTTCATTTGTTCTTATATGGGGTCTCATGCTTTCCCCCAGATATGGCCTTGAACCATGATCCTATTACTTCTTTCTCCAAAGCAGATGGACTATGATTCTGTGCTACCATACTCAGGGTAGCTTTTGAGAGAGAGTATCACTAACTTTTATTTGAATATGCTGGCCTCCAACTGTGATCATTCCATCTTCCATGGAACCTGGATTGCTGATGTGCACAACCACACCCATCCTCATGGGTCACATTTTAATAGGTTCATCACTGTGCTAAGATGAAAAGAGGGTACAAAAAGAAACTAGAAGACCAATTGGCAAACAATGTAGACAGCATGTGATGGCTGCTTGGACTTGAAGATGTGATTTGGTTTTGAACATATTTGAAGTTAATTTGCCAAGATGTGCTCCTAGATTAGATGTAAATCATAATAGAGACAGATGAGCCAAGAATGACACCAAGGTATTTTGGCTGGAAACTGGAAGAGTTGCATTAATTCAAATAGAAATTGGCAGGTTTGCACCAAAATATCAGGAGCCCAATTTTGGACCTACTGAGGTTGTGATAACCAATAGAGAACCAAAGAGAGATGTAAGTGGGCAGTTTTATAGCAAGGTCTTGAATTAAAGAGAGAGAACAGGGCAGCAGATAGAAATTTGGAAATAATTATTACATACACAGTAATGTAGCCTGGAGGAAAAAGATCAAACATGAGCCCTGAGACCCTTGCATGTGTAAAAGGTTGGGGTGAGGGGTAAGAAGCCAAACAGACTAAGGTGGATGGGCTAAAGAATGTGGAAGGAAAACCAAGTGAGCATGAGATATCCTGAAGTCAAGTAAAGAAATTGCTTGGGGCAGTGTTCATTGGGTCAAATTTGGCTGATAGGTTATACAAAATGAGTTCAAGGGAAATTATGTCTTCATTTAATCTATTTTCCAAACTAAGTTTATGTATAATGTTTAAGAAGCCACTGGAAAAATATTGTGTGGTGGACAGTGAAATAGGTTATTATTAAGGAGGATTGTGATATGCATGTAGGCTACTGCTATAAAGAAGCTTCCCTGCACAGGAAGCATGCAGTGTTTAGCACAGGTGTTAGCAAGTTAGAGCCTATGGGTTGCACACAGCCCAGTTTGCCTGCTTTTTAGTTTGGGGGATTTCCTCGTGGTACTCGCTTAATAAGGCTATATGCCCAATCCTTGTAAATAAGCTTTTATTGGAATGTGGGCACACTCATTCATTCCTTGCTTATAACAGATATTGGACCACAATGGCAGAGGTGTTATGATTCCAAACTGTTAAGTATTTATTATGTGGTACTTTGAGGAAAAAGTTTGCCAGCAACTGGTTTAGTATATCACAGATCCTGTGGAGAAATTTCAATAGGTTTTACCCGATATATTTAAATACTGATAGAACATGGCTCCCATGTACAATCCCTTAACAATGAATCTGACAGTCCAATATTTCAGCAGTCATGTATTTGGAATGAGAAACAAGTGGTAGTAATTTTCTTGGTCATGAGTAGAGTGCCAGGATAACAGGTAGCTTTCTTTTAAATCCCACCAGATGTTACAAGTATTAAAGAAAGTTTGTTTAAGATGTGACATCAAACTAGGTGCTTTAAATAAATATCAATAATGAAAACATCAGTGAAGTGTAGATCTAACCTTAGTATAATCATTTGCATAATATATAACTTTATGAATGTAATAATTTATCTATTTACATACTGATGATTACACTATCTTCACATCAATGATATGATGCCATTTGCTTATATTAAATATATGCAAATTAAATCATTGTATCTTATATGTAATGATTGTAAATGTACATAACTTGTGTGTATATGTGTGTACAAATCAAGTTTTCCAGTCCCAGGTGGAACCAGTCACACAAGTTATGGGGATAGATTAAAAGAATTAAGTATTTGAAATTTAATACATGCTACTAAATTACCCTTCACAAACTATTTATCAACTGCACATGAGGAAGCCTTTTTCATCATATTTGCCTGCCCTTACTATTATTTTTAACAAAATATTTAGCATTACCATTAGAAATGATATGAAGATAATGTTATTCACTTGCATGTTTTGATATCCATACAAGGCTGACTACCTCTAGTAAAAGCATAAAATTAGCAAGTCATCAATATTAGCCCAAATTACAATTTACCTCATAGGATGGTAGTAAATAACTACTGTTAAAGACTGCTGTGGGGAGATTCCAAGATGGCTACTCGAGGGAGGAAGCAGAAAGCATGCTTCCTAGAGTAAAAACTTGGAGAGACGCTGGAGATACACCTTGCAGGAAAAACCACCAAGAAGATGCAAAACTCTGACACCTCCATACCCCCATCCCGTGCACAGCATCCCCATTCCATGTTAAATGGAGAAACCAGGAGGAATTCTGTGCCGCCAGATGCCAGCTCCCACCGGCTCGAGAGAAGCAGACCACCAGGAGAGCTAAGCAGCACACAGTACTCCCACAAACAACCCTGGGCCAGATCAGCATCGCCCCCTGGACAGAGTGACCCCCACCCTGGGAAAAAAGAGAAAAAAACCAAACTGAATAAACAAAAACAACAAAAAAAGACATGTAGCAAATCCTGCAGGGCTAGGTGAGTGTTAAGCTCATTCCTGAAATCTGCAATCAATAAAGCCTCCAGCAACAGCTGGCTGAGAGTAGTGTGCAGGTGAACCCCAGCCCTAGATAGACATTCACAGAACTGTCTCCAGACTCTTTTTTTCTCTTCCTTTGATGAGACAGCAACTGAACTAGAACTGCATGCTGAAGGACTAACTGAAACTGTATTGCATTTGTACTTGGGATATTTTGTTTTCTTTTGTTTGTTTTGTTTTTTGTTTTTTCCCCTTTGATGAGACAATGACAGAACTACTTCTGAGACACCATCTCCAGGATTGGAAGCTGAGGGGCTAACACCAAAATTATTAAGACTGAAACTTGATTGCATTTGAACTTGGAGATTTTTTTTTATTGTATTTTACTTTTCAATCCTCTCTCTGTCTCTCTAATGCCTGTTCAGCTTACTGTTGATTAGTACACTATCTCTCCTTGTTTATACCTTTGAAACTTTTTTGTTTGTTTGTTTGTTTTGGTTTTTTACTTGCTTCATTGTTTGTTTTTCCCTCTTTCTTTCCCTTCTTTGCTTTCCCTCTCCTCTCACCCTTCCATTCTAGAGATCACCATTGTTATTATTACAAGCTAGAAAATACTTAATTGCACACAGTACAGGAACAGTAACAATAGCAAGGGCAATGATTAGAAGATGGAAAAAACAGGGAAACCAGTTTCCCCCCAGTAATAAATTAGTACAGGAACCAGAGGGAAATGAAGAAAACAGATACTCTGATCCAGACTCCAACAAAATGAAGATAAACTATGCCAAAGAACCCAATGAAGCTGACAAGAACAACCTGAAAGAAGAAATCCTGCAAGTAATCAATGAGAATTTTATAGAGATGATACTGGATATGGTAAACCAAAATGTCCAGGAGACACTCAAGAAATTCCTAGACAACAAAAATAGAGAATTTGAGAAAGCACAACAATGAATAAAAGAGACTATAGAAACACTGTATAAACACCAAAGTAAAACAAAGAACTTGATAAATAAAGAGATAAATGAACTCAGGAGGAAAATAGACAACAATAAAGAGGAATTGACTCAGGATATGGAAAAACCTCAGAAAAAAGAACAAAACAAAATATCAAAACAAAATCAAAGGCCGCTCCAGCAGAGTAGGACAAGCCAAAGACAGAATCTCAGAACTAAGATGAAATGGAAATTAAAGCAAAAACCAAAGAACTATTAATTAAACAACTCAAGACCTGTGAAAAGAAAATGCAAGAACTCACTGACTCCATCAAAAGACCAAACCTGAGAATCATGGACATTGAAGAAGAAGAGGTGCAAGCAAAGGGAATGTGTAATATAGTCAACAAAATAATTACAGAAACTTTCCCAAATCTGGAGAAATCTATGCCCATACAGGTGCAAGAGGCCTCCAGAACACCAAATGGACCTGACCAAAATAGAACTACTCCATGGCATATTATCATTAAAAAACAAGTACAGAGACTCAAGAAAGAATATTGAAGGCTGTAGGAGAGAAGAAACAAATAACATACAAAGGTAAACCAATCAAAATCACAGCAGACTTCTCAACAGAAACATTAAAAACAAGAAGAGCTTGGGGTGAGATCTTCCAGGCACTGAATGAAAATAACAACAACCCCAGGATATTCTACCCAGCAAAACTATCATTCAAAATAGATGGAGCAATAAAAGTCTTCCACAAAAAGCAGAAACTAAAACAATATATCACCAAAAAGCCACCACTACAAAAGATTCTTCAAGGGATTCTGCACACAGAAAGTGAAACCCAACATAACCATGAAAGGACAGGCAGCACCAAACTATGGGAAAAGAAAAAGCAAGGAAGTAGAGAGTAACCTCAACTTAGGTACATGCAATCAAACCTTCAAACAACTAAGACAACTAAATGACAGGAATCACCACATACCTATCTGTACTAACACTTAATGTTAATGGACTTAATTCCCCCATCAAAAGGCATGGGGGATGATGAACTGGATTAAAAAGGAAGATCTAACAATTTGTTGCTTACAAGAGACCCATCTCACTGACAGAAATAAGCATAGGCTTAGGATGAAAGGCTGGAAGATTTACCAAGCCAATGGCCCCGAAAACAAGCAGGAGTATCAATACTTATCTCTGACAAAGTAAACGTCAAACCTACATGGATCAAAGGAGATAAAAAAGGACATTCCATACTAATAAAAGGGGAAGTAGCCCAAAAGGAAATAACAATTATCAAGCTATATGCACCCAATGTCAATGCACCCAATTTCATCAAACATACCCCGATAGACCTAAAAGCATATATTAACTCCTCCACAATGGTCGTGAGAGATTTTAACACCCCATTATCATCAAAAGATAGGTCATCCAAACAAAAAATCAATAAAGAAATCCAAGATCTAAAATATACCATAGATCAAATGGATCTACTTGATGTCTACAGAACATTTCATCCAACTTCTACACAATATACATTCTTCTCAGCAGCCCATGGAACCTTCTCCAAAATAGACCATATCCTAGGGCACAAAGCAAGCCTCAGCATATATAAGAAAATAGAAATTATACCATGCATTCAAATTGATTACAATGCAATAAAACTAGAACTCAACAACAAAAATAAAGACAAAAAACATACAAACAGATGGAAACTGAATGACTCATTGCTTAATGAACAATGGGTCATTGATAAAATAAAAGAAGAAATTAAAAAGTCAATGAAAATGAAAACCCAACCTACCAGAAGCTATGGGACACAGCAAAGGCTGTCCTGAGAGGAAAGTTTATATCCATGAGTGCATACATTAAAAAGACTGAAAGATCTCAAATCAATGCCTAACGATACATCTCAAACTCTTAGAAAAACAAGAACAAGCAAATCCCAAAACAAATAGGAGAGAAATAATAAAAATAAGAGCTGAAATCAATGAAATAGAAACCAAAAAAAAATACAAAGAAATAATGAAAAAAAACTTCGTTCTTTAAAAAATAAACAAGATCAATAGACCCCTGGCAAACCTAACTAAAATGAGGAGACAAAAAATCCAAATGAGTAAAATCAGGAATGCAACAGGGGAGATAAAAACAAACACCATGGAAGTCCAGGAAATCATCAGAGATTACTTTGAGAACCTATATTGAAATAAATTTGAAAATCTTAAAGAAATGGACAGATTTCTAGAAACATACAACCACCCAAAAGTGAACCAAGAGGATATTAATCACCTTAATATATCTATAACACACTATGAAATTGAAGCTGCATCAAGAGCCTCCCTAATAGAAAAGTCCAGGACCTGAAGGATTCTCTGCTGAATTCTATCAGACCTTTAAAGAAGAACTAATACCAACCATCCTTAAACTGTTTCACAAAACAGAAAGGGAAAGAAAACTGCCTAACACATTTTATGAAGCCAATATTACACTCATCCCCAACCCAGACAAAGATACCTCCAAAAAGGAGAACTATAGGCCAATCTCCTTAATGAACACTGATGCAAAAATCCTCAACAAAATAATGGCAAACCGAATTCAACAACACATCAGAAAGATCATTCACCATGACCAAGTAGGCTTCATCCAGGAATGCAGGGGTGGTTCAACATACATAACTCAATAAATGTAATAAACCACAATAACAGAAGCAAAGACAAAAACCACTTGATCATCTCAATAGATGCAGAAAAAGCCTTTGATAAGATCCAACACAATTTCATGACAAAAGCTCTAAGAAAACTAGGAATAGAAGGAAAGTACCTCAACATTATAAAAGCTATATATGACAAACCTAAAGACAGCATTATACTTAATGGTGAAAAACTGAAACCATTCCCTCTAAAATCAGGAACAAGACAAGGATCCCCACTATATCCACTCCTATTCAACATAGTACTGGAATTCCTACCAGAGCAATTAGGCAAGAAGAAGGAATAAAAGGAATACAAATAGGTAAAGAAACTGTCAAAATATTCTTATTTGCAGACGATATGATGTCTAGCGCCTAGACACCATCAACAGCTATATCAATGTAGCAGGATATAAAATCAATACAGAAAAATCATTAGCATTTCTATACACTAATAATGAACAAACTGAGAAAGAATATATGAAAACAATTCCATTTACAATAGCCTCACAAAAATCAAATACCTAGGTGTGAACATAACAAAGGATGTGAACGACCTCTATAAGGAAAACTATAAACTTCTGAAGAAAGAGATTGAGGAAGACTATAGAAAGTGGAGAGATCTCCCATGCTCATGGATTGGTAGAATCAACATAGTAAAAATGTCTATACTCTCAAAAGTAATCTACATGTTTAATGCAATTCACATCAAAGTACCAATGACATTCATCATAGAGATTGAAAAATCTATCATTAAATTTATATGGAAACACAAGAAGCCATGAATAGCCAAGGCAATACTCAGTAAAAAGAACAACACTGGAGGTATCACAATTCTGTCTTCAAACTACATTACAAAGCAATAGCTATAAAAACAGCATGGTACTGGCACAAAAACAGACATGAAGACCAGTGGAACAGAATAGAGGACCCAGATATGAAGCCACACAACTATAACCAACTTGTCTTTGACATGTGTGCTAAAAATATACAATGGAGAAAAGACAGCCTCTTCAACAAAAACTGCTGGGAAAACTGCTTAGCAGTCTGCAAAAACCTGAAGCTAGATCCATGTTTATCACCCTACACCAATATTAACTCAAAATGGATCAAGGATCTTAATATCAGACCACAAACTCTAAAGTTGATACAGGAAAGAGTAGGAAATACTTTGGAACTAATAGGCATAGGCAAGAATTTCTCAATGGAACCCCAGCAGCTCAGCAACTAAGGGATAGCATAGATAAATGGGACTTCATGAAACTAAAAACTTCTACTCAACAAAAGAAATGGTCTCTAAACTGAAGAGACCACCCACATAGTGGGAGAAAATATTTTCCAGCTACACATCAAAAGACTGATAAACAGAACATATAGAGAACTCAAAAAACTAAATTCTCCCAAAATTAATGAACCAAGAAAGAAATGGGCAAGTGAACTAAACAGAACTTTCTCAAAAGAAGAAATTCAAATGGCCAAAAACCACATGGAAAAATGCTCACCATCCCTAGCAATAAAGGAATGCACATTAAAACCACACTAAGATTCCACCTCACCCCTGTTAGAATAGCCATCATTAGCAACACCAATAACAACAGGTGTTGGCAAAGATGTGGGGAAAAAGGAACCCTCTTACACTGTTGGTGGGAATGTAAACTAGTACAACTACCCTGCAAAAAAATTTGGAGGCTTCTTAAAAATCTAAACATAGATCTACCATATGATCCAGCAATACCACTCTTGGGGATATACCCAAAAGAATGTGACTCAGGTTATTCCAAAGGGACCTGCACACCCATGTTTATTGCAGCACTATTCACAATAGCCAAGTTATGGAAATAGCCAAGTTGCCCCACTACTGATGAACAGATTAAGAAAATGTGGTATTTATACACAATGGAATTTTATGCAGCCATGAAGAAGAATGAAATGTTATCATTTGCTGGTAAATGGATGGAATTGGAGAACATCATTCTGAGTGACGTTAGCCTGGCCCAAAAGACCAAAAATCATTATTTTCTCCCTCATATGTGGACATTAGATCAAGGGCAAACACAACAAGGGGATTAGACTTCGATTACATGATAAAGCAAGAGCACACAAGGGAGGTATGAGGATAGGTAAGACATTCAAAAAACTAGGTAGCATTTGTTGCCATCAACATGGAGAAACTAATGCAGATACTTTAAAGCAACTGAGGCCAATAGGAGAAGGGGACCAGGAACTAGAGAAAAGCTTAGTTTGAGAAGAATTAACTTAGAAGTAACACACATGTACACGAAAGCAATGCGGACCAACTCCCTGTATAGCTGTCCTTATCTCGACTAGCAAAAACCCTTGGTCCTTCCTATTATTGCTTATACTCTCTCTTCAACAAAATTAGAGATAAGGGCAACATAATTTCTGCCTCATAGTGAAGGGTTGGGGCCATAAGGGAGGGAAGTGGGGATAAAGGAGGGGCCGGGAGGAAGGGGGAGAAATGATCCAAACATTGTATGCACATATGAATAAAAAAAAAAAGACTGCTGTGCTCTTACCGGTCATGTTCTTCACTCTTGTTTACAGGAGACTGCTGGATATCAGATTCCCAATTCTGTCTTTGTGGAATCAGTCTCTCTTCAGCAGCAACGGCAGCAGTAGCGCCATCATGTGGGATTTCTACCACTTCCTTTCCTTTACTTTTGTGCTTCATTTTCCCTTTAACCTTTAACAAAAATTTGATGCTAAGGGTAAAGATACTTTTCAATAAAAGGAACTATGTTGTTTTCATTGACTTTACCACTTGAGTCAGTCTATTTTTCATCACTTTAGTTTGTAACATAGTTTTCCATACATTAATTTTTGTCATTACAGGTCATTGTAAATTTTGTACATTCTGTTTATTTCTGTTTAAGCAAAAGAAACAGTTTTCCAAAATTTCTAAAAGTTTTCTTCATTTTTTACGTCATTTCTTTCATTCTCTCTTTTCTATACATTAATTTCACTTCCTGTATGACTAGCACAAATAAAGACACAAAGATGTGTTCCTCTTTCTTTGTTACTAAATTTTACATTAAACAACCAGGTTTTGTGATATTGCATAAAGGAAAGTTTCCCCTTTCTGCACAAAGTTATTTCCCTACTGCCTTTTCTAATCATTTTTCATTTGGATACTGAGAAATCAAAAAAGTGAAGGTGCTCACTGTATTGTACAAGTGACACTGATTGCTTGTATCTTAATATTAAAGGTCCCTTTCTGTAATGTAATGTTTTCTTCCAGTAGGCAGTGGTGTGCTTTGTCGCATTGTTCTTTTCCTCAATAAACACTGAGGTCAGTAAGAGACCAGATAGAAGAATCAATCTTTCATATTGGCTTTACTGCATGGTAATATGAAGCCCCAAAATTTGAGCCATGAGGAGTGATCATCATTCAACAAGAATATAACTCAGTGATCATCACTGCTTTATTGTTCAAATTTCTACCACTAAACCATAAAACACAAATTTGATTTGACATTCTTTATCATGTAAGGAAGCTACACAAGGTGAGGCACAAATAATAGTCAGAAAAGAAATTGCCAGTATTTCGTGCAAAAAGTTTATCTATATCTTACTGTAGAATATAAAGATATTTTAGAGTTATAGCTAGCCAAAATGTTTATAAAACTAAACACCTAATATTAAATTATTATCTATTGATTCTGAAAGGCTAGACTGAAAGGTGATTTATTTGGCCCATGCAATGTTATCACTGCAAAGAGAAAATGTTAAACCAGAAATTTAAGTTGAAGTTTTTACCTACCTGTGGCTGGTTATTTTCACTAGCATCAAGCCTTTTTTTATCTTTTCCTGAGGTCACTCTGATGTCTGTTTCTGCTGACATACCCATATATTTAGTTAAGATAAACATATTACAGACTATAGTATATTCTATTTTACATTATGTTACATTGCATTATATTACATTACATAATTACAGCATAATACTTCTACAGTATTACTTTATATTAAATTATAACATTTAGCATTTCATCTATTCCTACCAACCTAATTACATGAATGCTTAATAGCACTGAATTTACTGGCAAAACCCCCTAAAACTAATGGACTGGGTGTAGTGGCTCACACCTGTACTCCTCACTACTCAAGAAGTGGACACTAGGAGGATTGCTGTTCAAGACCAGCCCAGGAAAACAGCTCATGAGACCACATCTCAATCAAAATCTAGGTGGAGTTGTTCTCACTAATCATCCCAGATAGACAGGCATCATAGAATAGCATGGTCCATCGTGGTCTGGGTACAAATACAATACCATATTCAAAATATACTTACAGAGAAAGGGTTGTGGGTGCAGCTCAAGTGGCAGAGTGTCAGCTTTGCAAGCACTAAGCCCTGAGTTCAAACCCAGTGCCACCAAAAGATTATTTTTAAACACACGCTAGGTACAGATAATCAATAGACTGTGTAGCTGAGTAGACTGAATGTAGATATTCTGTTCTATAACTAGATGCAATATGTTGCTATGTTTCTCAGAATGACCTTGAACTCTTGTGCTCAAGGAATCCTCTTACCAAAATATGCTGAGAATCTGGGACTGCAGAAGTGCACCAGTGGGCCCAGCTCTCCGATAATCTTATACTTTGGAAAAACCTTAGATTTTAATTACTGATCTCTAGGAACCTCTAATGTGTGTTGAATTACAAACTGGGAAGTTTAAGGTATTTAGTCATGTAGATAGAAACATCCAAGCTATAGGTTACATTTTAAAAAACTTTTTAGACTTGGAGGTGTCCTCAAGCAGGACATTGCCTGCATTGCAATTGCAAAGCACTGAGTTCAAACCCCTTTCAGACATAATTTTTTTATTAAACCTACAAATACCTTTCTTTGAAGCATCAACATCAACATGAATTACAGAAGACATGACTCTCAGCATTTCAATAGTTTTAAAGTACTGCTTACCAGAGAAATTTGTAATGCCAGATTTACCCGATTTGAAGGTTTGTACATCCTTCTTTGATAATGACTTAGTTGGAAAAGAACTCTTCTTTTCACTGGGAGGCTGCATGGATTTTGAAAGAAGACACTTCATAATTATTGTATATTTCACCCAATATGAATTTAATTACCCAGGATAAATATATTAAAGGTATTACCTTCAAGTGAGGATGTTTCTTAGAAGATTCTAAAAAGCCAGAGACATACAATTAATGATATGTATATTTGACAAAGCCAACCATATGTTCAGGCAGAGTAAATGTGATACTGATTATCATTGTTAGTTTTGAAAAGAATCACTTTAGGTTTTGGATTTGGAGATTTTTTATTTGATTGTTTGATTTGGTTTACTTTGATTTTCTTGTTTAATCATATGAAAGAGATACAATAAGAAAAAATCAGAATATAGCCTTAATGAAATTTAAATTTAGAGTGGTGGAGAGGGTGCATGCAAGTATGATATTTTTGATACATAGTAAGAACCTTTATAAATGCCACAATGTACCCCCACCTAGCACAATGATAAAGGAAAAAAATTAAATTTAACATTTCCAATTTGAGGTTGTGCTTCCAAAGAATTTAACTAAAACAGAAAAGGCACATATACAAATGTAAACCTAATGAGTGATGGAGAAATAATTGATTATAAATCAGAGGAGAAAACCATAACCTTGAGAGGATATTTGAACCGTCAATATGATTTCAGAATGAAAAACATACCTTTAAGGGAACACTTAGAATAATTTATAGCACCACAATTGATGAATACATTTCATTTTTCATCAATTCATTCTGTAAATGTGGAAGTACATGGTGGTGATAACAACTCAAGGAAATGGAAAATACATCTCTTAAAAAACACTTTCCTTTTTGCATACACATGTACCCTACTAGTAGGATTACACTTCTTTCTTCCTCTGACTTACCCATTGTGATGATTCTTAATCCACTCATGTAGGAAGATATAGAAACCATATCTAGTAAACAATGTACAGCAAACTTTTGGTATTGAAGTATCAATGTCAAAAGAAAAAATACCTGAATTTTCTGATAACTATCTCATATTATCAACATATTACATTAGTTTTTCTTTTTTGGTGTTACTGGTGTTTGAACTCAGGGCCTCACATTTTCTAGGCAGGAGCTCTACCATTTGGGCCACACCCCTAGCACCATTTGCCTTAGTGATATTTTGGATAGGATCTCATGATTTAGGCTTGGGGCTACACTGGGACCACTATCCTCCTACCAATGCTTCCTGTGCAACAGGGATTACAGTTGTCCACCACTATCCTAGCTCATTGGATGGTATGGGAAACTAGACAGTTTTTTGCCTCACACTATGATCCTCCCAATTTTTGACTCCCAAGTAGCTTGTTGCCACCATGCCATGCCTGTGTTACCTTCTAAATCAGTGTAATATTTACCGTATGTAAAATGTATTTTGTTTCCAAGTTTCCTCCCATGACCTCAAATATGACCTCATTGACTTCACTATTTTCTTCTTTTCTCCCAGATAATCCCTGCTTTTGAGAAATAATCTCTGATTCTGATACCCTGACACTTTCTGTTTTCACATATTTAATGACACATTCTAAATATGTCCTACTTCTCTGTTTAGCAGAAGTTTAGAATTACAGATGCAGAAAGTTCTACAACCATATACAACCACACAGAATAAGAATTCTAGGAAGTATACTTAATTGTAACTTCTATTTATCAATCCCTTTGCTACTGTCTTAAAACTCTACATATACTCAGAATAAAAAACAAAATTTGTATCTTTATTCTTTCCTTTTTTGCCTTGAATTATTATCATTCATCTATACATACACACCCACCCACCTCCACACAGCCCCCGACACACACATACATATATATACAATAGAGTCTCCTTCAAGGGAAGTTTCTACTTTTGCTACCCAGGCCATCATTGCAGCATTAAAAGAATCTGCATGAACTTGGGACTCAATGTAGATGCAGAATTTCAGAGATTCTAAATCAGAATATGCATTTTAACAAGGTCCCTTTGGAATGCAGAGTACAATTACCAATTTTCTAAGTTAAGTTCTCTTTATGAACTCTACATGTACAACATCTCTGCCACATGAACCAAATTAAAAGAGCATGAAAACATAAGCTTTCTAATGGGATTTTGATATTGCTTTGGCTTTTTCAGTCTCTCCATAATGAGTGTTGTGGTTTTCTTTGTTCCAGTCCTCTAATTTTGGCCTACATGATACTATTGAGTGAAGCGGCTACATTTCATGTGACAGCTTTTATGCATGTTTGTTTGGCCACATAGGTTCATGTTTGTCTTAGGTTTAAAACAAAGCTCTGAATGATCATGTGTTTCAATCCTTAATGCCTTGGCAACTATGAGGCAGATAAGAAGAGTGGGGATGTTTTGTCCTGCTTCTGGGACAACTTGTATTTCTTAAAATGTGACAGTTCTTCAAAATATTCATTTTCATTCCATATCCCTGTGGTCTACTTCAATGACTACATTTCCTTCTTCCATTACTTAAGACACTTCAAATTCCTTCATCTCCTCATGTGGGAAGGTATTTGAACCACATCTTCCTAGAAGATGGTGCATATATGATGATGAAGATGGTGGGTGGGTGTGTATGTGTATAATACATTAGAAGTGTTTTGTTATTGGAATATGATTTTCAGAAGAAAAAATAAATTGAATCATCAAAATTTATTAGATAATCACCTGATTTATTTTAAATCAAGGCAAAGTCACAATGTTCTTATTCGAACAATGAACTGTCTCATATATTTTCTTTCTAAAATCATAGGGTTTTGTCTAACATGAATCTTTTTAAATTAGCTATTTCTTCATAAAATCAATGCTTACACATTTAAATAAATCTCATCCCAATGACTAACACCAATGCAGCACTCAATTCTTTGATGCTTCATTGTTTTAGAGAGGAAATGTGAATGTGTACACTGAACCACAGTCCCACTATCCTTTCTTGCTTCTAGTCAGGTATAAGTCACAACTATTTACACTTTTTTGGAGTAGAAAGGTAAAGAGGTCCTCCTATTTGAATTCTCCCAAATTTTCCTCCTCATGAACTCAAATACATCCTAGGTGACCTACAATTCTTCCTTCTTTCTAGAAAGTCTCTCTTCCTTTATGAAATAATGTCTGATTCTGACATCTTGACACTTTCCAATTTGCTCACCTCCCAATGACTGATTCTAAATAGTACCTTTTCTATTTAGCAGTAGAAACTTAGAACTATAGATTTATAAAATTCTACAAATATAAACAATCATAAAGAATACAAATCCTAGGAAGTACACTAAATTGTACTTTTTATATCTCAATCACTTTGCTAATGTGATTATTGCTCCAGACAGGCTCAGAAAAGAAAGCAAAATATATGGCTTTCTTTACAAATGTTTTTACTTGAACTATGTACGTCTATGTCAGTATCATTCAATACATATCTATGTTCACTTATGTTTTTATGTTTCTACACACATATATGTGGCTATCATATATGTATGATAGCATTTCCTTCAAGGGAAGTTACTGATCTCACAGTGTTGAAGCAGGTCCACAACATGTACATGAAGATGGAATTCATATCCATACAGCATCTCAGAGATTTTAAATCAGAATGTGCATTTGACTGTGGTTGTAAATAGGTAGTTCATCAATCTTAAGACTCTCTTTGAATGCAGGCTGTAATTTCCAATTATTATTGTTGTGCTTGGGGTACACTGCTGCATGCACAAGTGTTTTTACAATATACCAAATTCACTCCTTCCGTCATTCTTCTGCATCCCCCTCCCTCATTCCTTGAATAGTTTCAACAGGTCTCATTTTTCATTTACATACCTGTGTACATAGTATTTGCACCATATTTACCCACTGCCTGCCTAGCAAGCATGAGGCCATGAGTTCAAACCCCAGAACCACCAAAAATGTTACAATTCCCAATTTTAAACTGAATTCTCTTTATGGATTCTAGCCCGTAGTGTCTCTCTGTGCCATCATTCAAATAGAAAGAGCATAAAAAGACAAGCTTCTCCTGGACTTCTGATGTTGCATTGACTTTTTTGGTCTCTCTATGACAAGTGTTATGGTTTTCTTTGCTCCAGTTCTCTAATTTTGACTCACATGATACCGTGCAGTGAAGTGGCTACATTTCATGTCATATTAGCCTCCATGCATTTATGTTTGTCAACACAGGGTCATGTTTTTCTTTGGTTTGAAACAAAGCTCAGAACGATCATGTGCTTCAGTCATTCACGACTTCAGAACTATGAGTCAGAACAGAAGTGGAGGGATATTATGTCCCACTTCTGGAACAATGTTTGTTTTTGGAAGTGTGATTTACATTCTTCCAACAATTCTCATAACTTTCCTATAAATACAGAAATTTTTCTTTATGTTTTAGTCTATGTTATACACATATGCATAATGTTCCATGATTTGATCCCTTGACAGTCTGCCTTTCTAAGTTTCATTCCAACTTCACTTTCCATATGCTTTGATTCCAGCCATTCCTAGTATATTGGTCTACCTTGAATTATAACTCGTAATGGATTTCCTTCAGTGATGCATTCAATTAAAACCTGTTGCTGAATCTTCATCAAAGATACAACTCATTAAGTCTGTGACTTGTGCTTTACCTGAGGTGCAAAATGAGATTATGTAATAAGCACTTAAAAGTTCCAATTTACATTACCCAAATATGTCTTTTTGTCTTCATATTGGAACCTACCAGTCAAGTTACACCTCATCATGTTATGAATAAACACTCTTTGAAATGGATACATAAAAGAGAGTCTAGTTCTTACCTTTCACTTTGCTTTTTGCCTCAATTTCTCCTCTTTGATCAACTTCACCAGAGGAATGAGCAATGCCTTTCTTGGGAAGAGGATCAGAGGTACTCTATTAAAATGAATATGTGAGTGGGTGTTACAATATGTTCAAAGATACAGAATATTGTGAGAAAAGCATGTTTGAAAAAATACAGTTTTTAAAAAATCCTATAATTCAACATTATGTGTCTTGATTACATTCAGGGACAGAAATACTTTTATGTGTAAAGAATATGCAAGGAATGATAAACAATTTTATATTAATCTATGTTGAGTAAAGAGCATTGAAAAAGTGGATGCATTGGATTTATAGGTCCTCATCCAACGGTTTGCTAAAATATTAACAGATAGGCAAAGAGATAAAATGCAATGATAAAGTTCAGTGGAAAAATTTTAATTCAGTTTAAATAGCACGATGGAATTTTTTAATTGATTGTAAACACTCTTTCCAACATAGGAGAGTGTCAACAGAGTATACCCAATTGAGTTTGGAGGCAGGAATAACATTCCTTTTTAATTCCCTGAAAGGGAGCAGGGAAATATTTATGTCATCTTTCTTGGCCATAGAACCACAATGAGAACCAGACCTGCTTCCTGGAAACTATGAAATGTCTAGGAAAGTATGATGAACAGATGAACATAGTCCCTGTCCTGACTATGGAGTAGGTCCCATCCTAGAGGTACACTCAGCTGTCTCCTTCCCAATGTTCACCTGGGTTGTTAGTTATCAAACTCAGGATTACCTCCTCTGGAAACATATTTACACACATGCCATCCGTACCAAAACAAACCCCTCAGATTTGCCTTTACCCTAAATTCCTAATTTCTTTATTGGAAATTATTCATGGGACTGTTAATATTTCCTGTCTTCTTGCACTTGCTGCTGGTGATTACAGCTTGACCTTGCATGTGGTCCATACACTATGTAAGGACCTACCCAACAACCCAAGAGACACTCAAAACCACAAAATGATTCAATATCAAAATACTTCAGTGCAAGCCGAGCCTCATGCACCAGTTACTGTACTGAGGTAGGAAACACCTCCTCAGCTTTCTCTCCAAATTAATAATACATGTGGTGACATTCACCTGTACTTAGTGTATTTATAGGGAAATGCCATGTGTCCATTCCTAGTGTCTCATAAGTTACATGAACGACAGTATTCTGAATATTTTCTAGTTTTCTTCATTGAAATGACTATTAGGTACAGGGAAAGATTTACTTGTACCCTGAAAGCCAGGGCAACAGAAGAAAGTGATTAGTTTCCTCGTAGGCATTGCATTGCTTCACATAACTGCATCCGTTCATGCATACTAGACACTGAAACAATTTATCAACATACACAAAACAAACACACACTCTCTTTGGCACCACTGTGTGGTAATTTCTAACCACAAGGCACGAGACACTCAGAATGCTTACTGTTAACGTGAAGTCAGGGACCATCCCTTGTTGAGAGGCTGTTGATTTCCACTAATTATTCATAAGACTCAAATTTCGTCTTAACTATTTCTTATTTAAGAGGATTAAACACACAGAAGCATATATCTTATCCAGGATATTTGGGCCACAGTGCAATGGTTCCATTAGCTGTTAGCTGTGAAGCATCCTAAGACTGTCCCAATTTTTCTACCTAGTCCGAAGAACTTTAAGCTAATTGCCCATTAGGTTCTAGGGGTGCTTTAGAGCATCCTAAAAGGCAATTATCCTTGAACTATGTTACCCCATTGAACAAAATAAAACAGTATAACTAGAGATGTCAAAATGTCAAAATTGAACATACCATTTCCAGTTTACTAGCACTATAGGCACCACTTTCTTTATATTCGTCTTTTCTCACTTGGGTGTCTGGTTCTGCCACAAAAAAAAAAAATCCACAAGTCTCAGTCCACCAATCTCACAACAGTTATATATAAATATACTGTTTATAGCAATAGATAGTTTCTGTTCATGAAGCCGGCATGAGTATTGAAATCTTATTATTCTAGTCTGATGGGACGCCTGATTGTAGGCATCAAAAAAACAATAACATAATTTGGAAATCACCCCATAGGAAGATAGAATGCAGACTGTGTAATAGAAATATGGTCATTGAGAATACACGTAGATTCCAAGCCTATTGACACTGCAAATGCCTTCCATTTCTTCTTTATCCTGTGGCCATCCCTAACTTCCAGAGGCACTCGATACAGGCAACCTCCAGCAAGTAGGACACAATAAGTAAGCATCTCTGTTCAATCTCATGCTCTCAAAACTCATTTTTAATCCTGTAAATACATGCTCTAGGCAAACATGCTGACACGGGGGTTTGCATTATTTACCACAAATCTTTACTTAATTTTTAGCAAAAAAAACCTTTCCGATGAGAAACTTTGAGCACTTCATATACTGTAGCCTGACCTGTTTAAGAGAATTTTGCATTTGAAAGTTTACCCGATTGGAATGATCGTGCAGTCTTCTTTGAAACTCCCTTCCCGTGAACAGACTCTTTCATTTCAATGTCAGGCTGGATGGGTTTTGAAACAAGACATTTAAGAATTGTAGTAGATTGTATATAATATGTAGTTAATCACTGAAGATGAAAATTTAACTTATTACCTTCATGGGAAGATATTTCCTAGAGGACTCTAGAAAGACAGAGAGAAATAAAATCATTTACATGTGCTTATAACATGGCTACCATACATTCATGTAGAATTAATATGAACTCACTCCGTATAGATACTTTGTAACTAATTGCTTCAGGTTATCACTTAGGGAAGTTGTTTGTTTCCCATTTCTCATCATTTTCCTTATTAACAGGTCAGTGATTCAGAAATTCATTGAAAAACATCTGACATGACTGTAATTATACCCGAGAGGGTAACTCAAATGTCAGAGGTGGTGGCGCAATGGAATGACATTTCTTCCTTAGTGGAAACCCTCAGCATAAGACCCTTCTAAGTAATAAGGAGAAGTGAGATCTTGAGGTATTTTATTTTGACCTCTGCAGTCATTTTTACTGAAAAATTTGCTTGATGTAAAGGATCACACATCCTTCCTTGCTAATGTGTCAAATTGAAAAGAATAATTCTTGTAAATGATATGCTTCAGACTTTGGTATTGCGTGCTTTTTATTTTGCATGGTTTGCATTGCTTTTGGACAGAAAAACATAAACATGCTATGAATTTACTGATAAAGAATAAGAACACATCTTTCGTTACATATCAACTTAAAGTTCTCAAAGTATGTTCATGTTTCCATGAATAAGATGAAATACACGTGTCCTATATCAACGTGATAGTGCTGATCATTAGAGAGATGAGATTTCAAATTTAAACACAGAAAACATATCGCTGACCTGATATTTCAACTCTCAAAGCTGATGTTCAAATGGACCTCCATATGTTTTCCTGACACACTTCAGAGGTGAGTCATCAGTACATTACACTAATTTGTCATTGTTTTTCAGTGCATCATGTGATTTTGGAAGTATGAGGGGTGAGAATTCATCTCGTACATTCATTTCTTATAAAGACGTTTAATGAACTGATCAGTTTACATATATTCACAAGAATATATATGGCAGGTTCTTAGAACAATTATTTATTTTCTCCATACCTATGGGCTACTTCTATGACTACATTCATTCCTATAGTTCAGAATTCTTCTATCATTTCATGCATTTAGTGGAACAGGAATAGAAAGCTCATGTAGGAAATAGTGTAGTCAATATATTTAGTATTCTAATGATGACACCTGGAAACATGGGCATCTGATAAAATCTCTCAACAAAGTATCAGGTTATAAAATTATCATATTGTAATCACTAGGTATTTTATATACCAAGAATGGCGAGTGTGAAAAAAAAAATCAGGAGAACAATGGCATTTAAATTAGCCTCACAAATACTTAGGAATAAACTGAGGCTTCATTCCCAGTTCACTGCTCATGCACATTGTTTCCTAACACTGCTACAGTATTGGACTACCTTGAATGAAAATTCATAACGGATTTCCTTCAGAGTTGCATTATACTTAATCTGTTCCCGAATCTTGATCAAAGGTACAACTCCTTAACCTTTCACTTCTCTTTTACCCGAGGTGCAAAATGTGATAATGAAATAAGAAATTTAACGTTCCTATTAACATTATGCAAAGAGGTCACTTTCTTTGGATATTAGCACATACGAGTCAATATACTCCATGTCACATTACGAATAAACACTCTATGAAATCGATACATAAAAAAGAGCAGTTCTTACCTTTCCTTTGCCTGTGTGCCCCAGTTTCTCCTCTTCGATCAACATCACCAGAGTAATGAGCAACATCCTTCTTGGGAAGAGGCTCAGAGATACTCTGTTAACATTCGTGTACATAATAATGAGTTTTACCACAGCGGTCTATTCACTTTGCCAAAAGACATCTAAACTTGCAATTTTAGAAGCAATGACACTTGGCAATGAGCGAAGCATATGCTGAATGCCAAAGCTTTTGAATAGAGAACTTGTATGTGCTCTCTAAATCAGATCGTATTCTCAATAACAGATAAGGAGTGATGTGAATGAGAATCATGGATGTCACGACAAAAGAGGTTGCACCGATAGAATCCTAATACATGTGCCATCTCTGGCAATGAATGTACCTCAGAATATGGGAATGGACATTGAAATATGATCAAATTCAGGGACCTCTGCCAGAAAAGCATATATGAATGAATCCAGTTTTTGAAAACATCTTATAATTCAACATTATGCAACTTATATTCTGGGACACAAATGTTTTTCTATGCAAACGAGATACAACAAGAGAGCAATAATTCGATACTAATGCTTCTTGAGTACAGAGCATGGCAAAAGCAGCTTCATTGGGTTTACAGGTCCTCATGCACATAAAGAGAGTGCTAAAGTATTCACTGATAGGCAAAGTGGTGAAATACAAGGATACAGTTGTGTGGAAATTTTAAACTTTGGTTTAAATAACATCATGAAAATTCAAATTGGTTACGCAACCCTTTGCCACAAAGGAGAGAAACAGCGGTGTATACACAATTCAGTTTCATGGCAGGATGAGAACATTCCTTTGTAATTCTATGAAGGGCAGCAAGAACGTAGTTTACACCTTCTTTAGAAGCAATGACACTAGCAAATGTGTGAAGCATATGTTGAATACTATGCTTTTAATTAGAGAACTTGTATGTGCTCTCTAAATCAGATCATATTCTCAGTAACAGATAAGGAGTGATGTGATGAGAATCATGGATGTCACGATAAAAGAGATTGCACTGATAGAATCCTAGTACATGTGCAATCTCTGGCAATGAATGTATATCAGAATTTGGGAATGGACATTGACGTATGATCATATTCAGGGTCTTTTGCCTGAGAAGCATGTATAAATGTTTCCAGTTTTTGAAAACATCTTGTAATTCAGCATTATGCATGTTATATTCTGGGAGACAAATTTTTTTTTTGCAAACGAGATGCAAGAAAACAGCAATAATTTCATTTTAATACTTGTTACGTACAGAGCATTGCAACAGCAGCTTCATTGGATATATTAGTCCTCATCCACATACATAGATTGTTAAAATATCCACTGATAAGGAAAGTGGTAAAATACAGTGATACAGTTGTGTGGATATTTTTAAATTCATTTCAGTACCACAATAAAATTTAAATTGATTACGCAACTCTTTCTGACATAGCATAGGGGTAACAAAGGTTATGCAATTTAGTATGAAGGCAGAATGAGATCACTCATTTTTAATTGCCTAAAAGACCACAAGAAATATTTTATACCTTCTTCTGGCAATATAACAGTAATGAGAAGTAGATCTGCTTCCTGGGTACTATGAGATGTGAAGGTGAGTGTCGTGAATGGATGGGCCCCTGGTCCTGACTGCTGAGTATCCCCCTATCCTGGAAGTTCACTCAGCTGTCTTCTTCCCAAATATTAGCTAGGTCATTTGGTTATCACACTCAGGATAATATCCTCTATAGACAGATTTCCATTCTAAAGCCAACCTTATGGTAAGAAAACCCTTCAGATTTGTCTTTACCCTAAATTCCAATGTTTTCCTTATAGGAAGCTATTCATGGGACTGTTAGCATTTCCTGTCTTCTTTTCTTGCCATGATTACAGCTTTAGCTTGCATGTTGTCAATACACTGTGTAAGGGTCTGTCCCACAGCCCAGGCACATACTCCAAACCACAAAATGATTCAATGTCAATGTACTTCAAACAAGGTAAGCAAAGCCCCATGCATCAATTAATGTATTGTGATAGGAAACACCTATTCAGTTTTCTCTCCAAATTAATTATGTACATTTCATTATCCATCAATAAATAAATTTAGAAAGTGTATATATTTCTAAATTCTTCATGTGCACTCCAGTATATGCTATTTTACATGAATCACTGTGTTCTGAATATTTTCTAATTTTCTTCATTGAAATGACAATTAGATAGAAACATTATACTCATACTGTAAAACACAGTGCAACATAAGACAGTGATTATTTTCTTTGTAGGCATTGCATTTCTTTACATAACCCATTCTGTCATTCAACCTAGACTGTGAAAGCAATTCATGAACACACGCACAACATATACACCTCCTTTCTTTGGCATTACTTTGTGATCATTTGTAACCACAAAGTAGAAACACTCAGAATGCTTACTATTAATGTGCAGGCAGGGACAGTCACTTGCTATTTGTTGTTGATTTTCACTAATTATTCATAAGATTCAAATTTTGTCTTAACCATTTATCATGTAAGTTGGTTATACAAACAGAAGCACATATCACATTTATAATATTTTGGCCACAGTCCAATGTGCCCATTAGGTATTAACTATCATGTATATTCTAAGAACGTGATACTTTTTATACCTAGTTAAAATAATTTTAAGCTAATTGCTCACTAGGACCTACACATGCTTTAAGGCAAGTTAAAATGTGAGTTACTTTGTCCTATGTTACTTCATTAAACAAAATAAAACAGTGTAAGTAGAGACATAAAATGAGAAAATTGAATGTACCATTTGCAGTATGTTGTCACTGCCTGCACTCCTTTCTTTCTCTCCATCTTTTTTCACTGGAATATCTGATTCTGCAAAACAACCCACAAGTCTCATTACAAAAATCTTACAAGGTAGCTAGAGATGTAGTATCTATAGCAATAGATTCTGTTCATGAAATAAGCATGAGTGTTGATGTTTTATTAATCAAGTTTGATATCATGATTAATTACAGGCATAGAATAAGCAACATGATAATTTGGGAAACACCTAAAATGAAGATAGAATGCAGATTGTGAGATAGAAATATAAATGAAAATTTTGTGTGTCGAAATTGCAGCACCTGGGTATGTTGCTGAAGATGGCCAAAAATATATGTGTTAGATTCCACCTCTTGACTCCCCCTTATGTAACTGACAATACAGGTAGGCTCTTAGAGTGCAGCTCCCCAGTAAGCATTTTAACACTGGAGAACCTTAGATTTTCATCTTTATCCTCTGACAAAAGATCCCTAACATCCACTGGGACTCCAAACAAGAATCCTCAGGTGAGTGGGACACAAAATGTAAGCATCTCAGTTAAAGCTCATGTTCTAAAAAGTCATTATTAATCTTGTAAATACATTTTATAGACATACATGCTGACATTCATGTTGGTATTATTTATCACAAATATTAAGTTTTAGCAAAAAAATTTCTGATGGGAGGTTTTTTAGCAAAAAACCACTTTCACTTGCTATAATTGCATCTGTTTAAGAGTTTTTCACATTTAAAAATTTACCTGGATTGAATGATTGTGCAATCTTCTCTGAAAATTCCTTCCTTAGAACAGAATCTTTCTTTTCAATGTCAGGCTGGATAGGTTTTGAAACAAGATATTTAAGAATTATACTATATTTTATATAATATGTAGTAAATAATTCAGGATGAAATATGAAAGTTATTACCTGCATGGGAAGATATTTCATAGAAGATTCTAGAAAAACACAGAGACATAAAATCATTTATATGTACTTTTGGCATGTCTGCCATACATTCACACAGAGTTAAGGTAAAACTCACTCCCCATGGATAGATTTGTAACTGATTGCTTCAAGTTATTCTTTGCGATTTTGTATTTTTCCTGTTTCTCACTATTTTTCCTCATTAACAGATCAGTGATTCAGAAATTCATTGTAAAAAGTCTGACATGGCTTAATTATACCTAAGAGGAGAATTCAAGTGTAAGAGGAGGTGATAGAATGGAATGACATTTCTTCTTAAAAAGAGTACCTCTGCATAAAACTCTTCTCAGCAAATAGGAGAAAAGAGATTTTGAAGTATTTTATTTTGATGCTCTTTAGAGTAATTTTTACTGTAAATTTTGCTTCATTTAAATGATCATGCATCCTTCCTTGCTAATACCTCAGGTTAAACAGAATCTTTCTTGCTAATGATACCCTTCAGATTTTGGTATGGGGGAATTTTCATTTTGCAAGATTTGCATTCTTTTACTCATTAAATATCAACATGTCATGAATATGCTGATAAAAACAACAATACACCTTTCCTTATATGTTGATTTAAAGCTCCCTTCTCCTATTGGCCTCAGTCGCTGTAAAGTATGTGCATTAGTTTCTCTGCATTGAGGGTAACAAATGCTATCTAGTTTTTTGTGTGTTTTACCTATCCTCATACCTCCCTTGTGTGCTCTTGCTTTATCATGTGATCAAAATCCAATCCCCTTGTTGTGTTTGCCCTTGATCTAATGTCTGCATATGAGGGAGAACATACAATTTTTGGTCTTTTGGGCCAGGCTAACCTCACTCAGAATAATGTTCTCCAGTTCCACCCATTTACCTGTGAATGATACCATTTCATTCTTCTTCATGGCTGCATAAAATCCATTGTGTATAAATACCACCTTTTCTTAATCCATTCGTCAGTAGTGGGGCATCTTGGCTGTTTCCATAACTTGGCCATTGTGAATAGTGTTGCCATAAACATGGGCGTGCAGGTGCTGAGGTGGCAATCTTACCTCAGATCAGAACTCCAATTAATCTTGTGGATGGAAGGTCCTAGTACCACTCACAAGCCAGTCACCTGGTGAGACTACATCAGAGCTTCTGCTTGAACACCAATACCACACCTAAGAAATATCTCCAGAACTTTTATTAATAGACTGAATTTTACCAGGTTCCTGAACTTATTTTTTCATTATTCTGTATCTTTTCTCTTTGTTTTCTTTATTCCTGTATTATTAACTCCATCATCACTCTTCTCTTACCCTATTCTCATCCTCTTTACTCACCCTTCTTCTCCTATACAAAAATCCATTTTTCTCCCTCTGAACCACTCTTTCTGTCTCTTCCCCTCCACTCTCTCCACTCCCATCCTCTCCCAACCTGTCACCACACTACCTCTCCTTCCTACATACTCACCACCTGCTGACTACCCTACTGTAAAAATTTAATACAACCCCAGCCCCCTGCAATCTCTGACATGAATACCCTGAACTATGACAACAGAAATACACCCAAACACATACAAGGGCCACAAAACCCAATAGCAGTAATAACTCTCAACCCACCCACCCAGTTCTATTCTTACCCCACTTTTTTAATGCCCTCTTTATCAATCCCCCATAACCTATAACTAGCCTAATAACCATTACCTCCTCTTCCACATCCAACTGTTTATAGGTATCATCATCAATGGGTTTTCTACAGAATACATTAAAACTTGTCTGGCATTGAACCTGTGAACTTGTTAATGCTAAATTACATCCCTAGTCTAGGGTCAGATAGAGCATGTCAACCTAGTTAACAACCAAGTCAGCCATAACACAAAAATTGACTCAGGGATAGAAATCAGGCACTCAAATCCACCAACTAGCATACCAAAAATATAGTATCACAGCCTCTTATTAAGTAATGGGAAGAAGAAGAGGGATGGAAAACACTCTCCTCAGAAAAATAATTCAATACAGAATTCAGTGGGAAATGAAGAAAATGGATACCCAGTCCCTGACTTCAACAAAACGATAAATGTAACTAAGAAATCCAGTGATGCCCACAAAAAGAATACCCTCAAAGAAGAAATCTGGGAAGAAAACCCTGAAAATTCATGGAGAAGATACTAGATATGGTCAACCAGAATGTATAAGATGCACTGAAGTTATGTGAAGACACCAAAAACCTCAAAACAAAGAACATGGGATGACACAGAAATAAATAAGTGAACTTAGAGAGGACCTTAACAAACACAAAAGTAAAACAAAGGACACTATAAAAAGAGAGATGCATGAATTAAAGAGGACCACACAAATTAAAAAAGAAGAGATGATCACAGATTTGGAAAACCTCAGAAGAAAGAATCAAACAGAAATCCAAGAAATTAAAAGTCCCTATAGTCAAACAAAAAACACAATGCAAGACCACTCCAGCAGTCAGAACAAGTGGAAGAAAGAGTCTCAGAGCTTGAAGATAAAATACAAATTAAAGAAAAAAACAGAAGAAATCTTAATGACAGAAATAAAACACTGGTTTAGGGTGAAAGGCTGGAAGAACATTTACCAAGCCAATGGCCCCTGAAAACAGGCATGAGCAGCAATAGTTATATCAGACAAAGTAGACTTCAAACTTACATTGTTCAAACAAGATAAAGAAGGACACTTCATACTAATAAAAGGTGCAATACCTCAAATGGTATAAGGTACTCCTAATGTCAGTGCACCCAATTCATCAAACATACACTAAAGTACATAAATACACATATAGACTCCAACACAGTCATCATGGGAGACTTTAATATCCCTCTATCACCAATTGATAGGTCATCCAGACAAAAAAATCAACAAATCCCAGAACTAAATGACACTATAAATCAAATGGACCTAACTGATGTCTAACGAATAGTTCATCCAAAAACACAATATACATTCTTCTCAGCAGCCCAAGGAAGGTTCTCAAAATAGATTATATCTTAAGGTACAAAGCAAGCGGCAGTAAATATAAGAAAATATAAATAACTCCCTGCATTCTCTCTGATCACAATGCATTAAAACTAAAACTCCACAACAAAAACAACTGCAGAAAATATGCAAAGAATTTGAGGCTGAATAACATATTTCTTGGTGATCAGTGGGTCATAGAAGAAATAGACAGGAAATAAAATGTTTCCTGGAAGCTAATGTACCTAGCAGAACCTATGGGACACAGCAAAAGCCAAAGCAGTCCGTGAGTGCACATATTAAAAAGACAGAAAGATATCAAATAATTGACCTAATACTACATCTCAAACCCCTAGGAAAGAGCAAGCAAAACCAAACCCAAGCAGAAGGAGAAAAATAATAACAATAAGAACTGAAATTAGTGAAATAGAGACCAAAAAAAAAAAAAAACTTCCAAAGAATCAATGAAACAAAAAGGTTGTTCTTTGAAAAAATAAACAAGATTGACAAGGCCCTGGCAAATCTGACTAAAATGAGAAGGGAACAGACACAAACTAGCAAAATCAGAAACAAAAAAGGGGTAATAACAAAAACACCATGGAGATCCAGTGACTCATCAGAGAATACTTTGAGAACCCATATTCAAATAAATTTGGAAACCTTGAAGAAATGGTCAAATTACTAGATACTTATGACCATCCAAACTGAACCAAGAAGATATTAACCATCTAAACAGATCTATAACACATAATGAAATTGAAACAGTGATAAAGAGTCTCCCAAAAAAGAAAAGTCCTGGACCTGAACAATTGTCAGCTGAATTCTACCAGACCATCAAAGAACACCTAATGCCAACACACCTTAAACTTTTCCATGAAAGAGAAAGGGAAGGAACACTGCCCAACTCATTCTAGGAGTATTACACTCCTCCCAAAGCCAGACAAAGACACATCCAAAAAGGAGAACTACAGGCCAATCTCTTTAATGAGCATTGATGCAAAAATCCTCAACAAAATAATGGCAAAATGAATCCAACAACATGTCAGAAAGATCATTCACCACGACCAAGGTGGCTTTATCCCAGGGATCCAAGGATGGTTCAATATACACAAATCAATCAATGTAATACAACAAATTAATAGAAGCAAAGACAAAATCCACATCTTAAAAAATGCAGAAAGGACTGATAATATTCAACACCACTTCATGATAAAAGCTAAAGAAAACTAAGAATAAAATTAATGTACCTCAACATTATAAAGGGTGTATGTGACAAACCTATAGCCAACATCATGCTTAATGGGGAAAAACTGAAACCATGCCCCTAAACTCAGGAATGAGTCAAGGATGTCTACTCTCTCCACTCCTATTCAACATAGTACTGGAATTCCTAGCCAGAGCAATTAGGCAAGAAGAAGAAATAAAAGGAACACTAATAGACAAAGAAGCTGTCAAAATATACCTATTTGCAGATAACATGATTTTATATCTTAACAGCCCAAAAATCTGTACCCACAAACTCCTAGAAATGATAAAGAGATTCAGGAAGGTGTCAGGATACAAAATCAACTTACAAAAATCATTAGCTTTTCTATACACCAACAGTGAACAAATTGAGAAAGACATAACATATGGAAACAATTCCATTTACAATAGCCTCAAAAAAATCAAATACCTAGGAGTAAACTTAACAAAGGATGTGAATGACCTCTATAAGGAGAACTACAAACCTCTGAAGGAAGGGATCTAGAGAGACTACAGAAGGTGGAAGTATCTCCCATGCTCATTGATTGGTAGAATCAACATAGTAAAAATGGCTGTACTTCCAAAAGCAATCTACATGTTCAACTCAATTCACATCAAAATTCCAATGACATGCATCAAGGAGACTGAAAAAAACTAGCCTAAAGTTCATTTGGAAACACAAAGAGTGGCAAGTAGCCAAGGAAATACTGAACAAAGAGAACAACACTGTAGGTATCACAATACCTGACTTCAAACTATACTACAGAGATATAGCAATAAAAACATCATGGTACTGGCACACAAACAGAAATGAAGACCAGTTGAACAGAATAGAGGATCTGGATATGAATTCATGCTTCTATGCTCATCTTTGTTTTGACAAAGGCACCAAAAATATCTGATGGAATAAAGACAGCCCCTTCAACAAATGTTGCTGGAAAAGTAGCAATTTGTCTGCAGAAAACTGAAACTAGATCCATGTTTATCACCATGTACTAGTATCAACTCAAAGTGATTAAGGACCTTAATATCAGACCAAAACCTTGCAGTTAGTACACAAAAGAGCAGGGAATACACTGGAAGCCATAGGTATAGGCAAGGACTTCCTCAGTAGAATTTCATCAGCCCAACAACTAAGAGAAAGGACAGAAAAATGGGAGTGCATGAACTTAAAAAGCTTCTGCACAACAAAAGGAATAGTCTCTAAGTTGAAGAGACCACCCACAGTGTGGGAGAAAATATTTGCTAGCTAAACATCAGACAAAGGACTTACAACCATAATATACAGAGAGCTCAAAAAACTAAACTCACCAAAAATCAATGAACCAATAACGAAGTGGGCAACTGAACTAAACAGAACATTTTCTTAGGAAGATATTCAAACAGCCAAAAAACACTTGAAACAACATTCAACATCCCTGGCCATAAAGGAAATGCAAATCAAAACCAAACTAAGATTCTACCTTATTCCTATTAGAATAGCTATCATCAAGAACATTACCAACAACAGATGCTGGCAAGGATGCGAGGGAAAAAGGAACCTGCATACACTGCTGGTGTGAATGTAAGCTAGTACAACCATGATGGAAAATATTATGGGGGTGCCTTAAAAACTAAACATAGATCTGACATGTGATCCAGCAATACCACTCCTAGGGATGTACCCGAAGAAATGCGACTCAGGTTATTATAAAAGCACCTGCACACACATGTTTGTTGCAACACTATTTACAATAGCCAAGCTATAGAAACAGCCAAGAAGCCCCACAACAAAAAAAATAGATCAAGAAAATGTGATATTTATACACAATAGACTTTTACTCAGCCACAAAGAAGAATGAAAATTTATCATTCATACGTAAATGGATGGAACTAGAGAACATCATCTTAGGCGAAGTTAGCCGGGCTCAGAAGGCCAAAAATTACATTTTCTCCTTCATATGCAGATTATGACCCAAATCAAGTGCAGTAATATTATTGGAATGGGTCACATACTGAGGGAAGCACATGTACATGTACGGGAAAAATAGGGAAAGGGAAGGAAACTTACAACTTGAATGTGGTTGATGTGCTCCCTGTTGAGAAGGGATTAAAATAGTCTTAAATTAGCAGAGGCCACTATGGGAAGAGGACCAAGAAGTAGCGATGAGGTCTCGTAGAAATTAACCAATATGGGTTACAATACACAGGTGCATGGAACCAGCACAGGAATTCATTTGCATAGCTATCTTTGTCCTAAACTAGCAAAAATGCTGTGTCTTTCTTATTATCACATATGTTTTCTTTTTCTTCAACAAAATTAGAGAATAAGAGTGAGGAACAAGTTCTGCCTGGAAGTGGGGGACTGGAGCATGTGGTGGGGAAGTGGCACAATGTCTACACGTGTAAGTAAATATGAAAACAATAAAATAAAAGGAGAAATTAAAAAATACAAATGAAATTTTTTTGTGTGTTGAAATTGCAGCACGTGTATGTTGCTGAAGATGGAAAAAAAATATATGTGTTAGATGGCACCACTTGCCTCCCCCTTATGTAACTCAGAATTCAGATTTGTTCCTAGAGCTCAGGTCTCCAGTAAACATTTTAACAATGGAAATGCCTTAGATTTTCATCTTTATCCTCTGGTCATCCCTAACATCCACAGGGACTCCATAAAAGAGACCTCAGGTAAGTAGGGCACAAAATGTAAGCATCTCAGTTAAATCTCATGTTCTAAAAAACTCATTACCAGTCCTGTAAATATACATTTTATAGACATACAAGCTGACATTTCTTTTTGCATTATTTATCACAAATATTTACTTGTTAGCAAAAAAAACCTTTCTGATGAGAACATTTTGAGTTTTTCATATATTGTAACTTGATCTGTTTAAGAGAATTTCATATTTAAAATTTTACCTGATTTGAATGATTGTGCAATTGTCTTTGAAAATTCCTTTCTTAGAACAGAATCTTCCTTTTCAATGTCAGGCTGGATGGATTTTGAAACAAGATATTTAAGAATTATAATATATTTTATATAATATGTCATTAATAATTCAGGATGAAACATTAAAGTTATTACCTTCATGGGATGATATTTTGTAGGAGATTCTGGAAAGACAGAGAGACATAAAATCATTTATATGTACTTATAAAATGGCAGCCAAACATTCAGGCAGAGCTATCACTCCCAGTAGATAGCTTTGTAACTGATTGCTTCAGGTTATTCCTAAGGGCAGTTGTATTTTTCTTGTTTCCCATTATTTTTTTCCTCATTGCCAGAACAGTGATTCAGAAATTCCTTGAAAAAGTCTGACATTGCTTTAATTATACCTGAGAGGATAATTCAAGTGTCAGAGGAGGTGTTAGAATGGACTGACTTTTCTTCTTTAAAGAATCCCTCTGCATAAAACAGTTCTCACCAATGAGGAAAAAAGTTCTGACTGTTTTCAGGGGCCATTGGCTTGGTAAATCTTCTACCAACCTTTCACCCTAAGTTTATGCTTATTTCTATCAATGAAATGGGTCTCCTGTAAGCAACAGATTGTTGGATCTTCCTTTTTAATGCAGTTTGTCAAATGGTGTCTTTTGATGGGGGGATTAAATCCACTAACATTGAATGTTAGTACTGATAAGTATGTGTTGATTCCTGTCATTTAGTTGTCTTAGTTGTTTGAGGGTTTGACTGTGTGTAGCTAAATCGATGTTACTCTACTTTCTTGATTTTTCTTCTGCTGTGGTTTGGTACTGCCTGCCCTTTCATGGTTATATTGGGTTTCACTTTCTGTGTGCAGAATCCCTTGAAGATCTTTCATAGTGGTGACTTTGTGGTCATATATTGTTTTAGTTTCTGCTTATCATGGAAGACTTTTATTGCTTCATCTATTTTGAATGATAGTTTTGCTGGGTAGAGTATCCTAGGGTTGAAGTTATTTTCATTCAGTGCCTGGAAGACCTCACCCCAAGCTCTTCTTGCTTTTAATGTTTCCATTGAGAAATCTGCTGTGATTTTGTAAGTTATTTGTTTTTTCTCTCTTATAGCCTTCAATATTCTTTCTCTATAATCTGTGCTTGTTGTTTTAATGATACTATGTCATGGGGTAGTTCTATTTTGGTCCAGTTTGTTTGGTGTCCTGGAGGCTTCCTGTACCTGAATGGGCATAGTTATCTCTAGATTTGGGAACTTTTCTGTTATTATTTTATTGAATATATTACAAATTCCTTTTGTTTGCACCTCTTTTCCTTCTTCAATGCCCATGATTCTCAGATTTGGTCTTTTAATGGAGACATTGAATTCTTGCATATTCCTTTCACAGGTCTTGAGTTGTCTAACTAGTAGTTCTTCAGTTTTTCCTTTACCATTTCATCTTCGAGTTCTGAGATTCTGTCTTCTGCTTGTTCTACTCTGCTGGAGTGGCCTTCGATTTTGTTTTGCTTTTTTTTTTTCATTCTTTTTTCTGAGGTTTTCCATATTATGAGTGACTTCCTCTTTAATATTGTCTATTTTCATCCTGAGTTCATCTATCTCTTTATTTATGGTGTTCTTTGATTCATTTTGGTGTTTATACAGTGTGTCTATGGTTTCCTTTATTTCTTCTTGTGCTTTTTCAAATTCTCTATTTTTGTTGTCTTAGAATTTCTTGAGTGTCTCCTGTACATGTTGCTTGACCATATCCAGTATCATCTCTATAAAATTCTCATTGATTACTTGCAGGATTTCTTCTTTCAGTGTGTTCTTGTGGACTTCATTGGGTTCTTTGGCATAGTTTATCTTCATTTTGTTGGAGTCTGGATCTGGGCATCTGTTTTCTTCATTTTCCTCTGGTTCCTGTACTAATTTATTATTGGGGGAAACTGGTTTCCCCAATTTTTTCCTCTTCCCATCATTGCCCTTGCTACTCTTACTGTCCCTGTACTGTGTGTAATTTAGTATTGTCTAGCTTGTGTTATTAAAAATGATGACATCTAGAATGAAAGGGTAAGAGGAGAAAGAAAGCAAAGAAGGTAAAGAAAAAAGAAAAAAAATACAGAACGAAAGAAATAAACAGGGAGAGACAGTCTACTAATCAACAGTGACCTAAACAGATATTAGAGAGACAGAGAAAGGAACAAAAAGAAAAAAATCCCAGGTTCAAATGCAATAAAGTTTCAGTCTTAATAGTTTTTGTTACTCCTTCAGCATCCAGTCCTGGTGTTGGTGTTTGTTTAGTGGTTCTGTCGTTGTCTCATCAAAGGAAAGAAAAAAAAAATTTTTTAATAATAAAAATAAAATAAATAAATATAAAAAATAAAAAGGTATATAAAACTATGAAAGAATAAAAGTTTCATGTCCAGAAACCACACTGTTTCAGACTTAGTAATTGTGGTGTTGGTGGTTTAGCCTGGAGACAGCTTTGTGAACATCTATCTGCTCTGTTTGAGGCTGTGGTTCACCTGCCACCTACTGCCAGCTGGCTGCTGCTGCAGGCTTTCTTTATCACAGTTTGAAGGGATGAGCCATCACGCTCACCTATTTCAGCTGGCTTTGTTTATTTAGATTTCTCCTGGATGCCTGTCTTTTCTTTTCTTCAGTGTACAGCCCTACCAGCCTGTTGCAATTGCAGTCATTGTTTATTTAGAGTTTGTGTGGGGAAGTGCCCCTCCCCCACTCTCCCACTCTCCAGCGGAAGGTGCTGCACTTCATCCACTGTTGGAAGTCTTCCCCTCTCCAGTAGCTCAGAAAATAAGAGAATTATTGACAAATGGGAGTACATGAAACTAAAAACCTTCTGTACAGTAAGGGAAAGAGTCACCAGAATGAAAATACAGCCTGCAGAATCAGAGAAAATCTTTACCAGCTATATATCTGACACAGAATTAATAAACAGAATATACAGGGAGCTCAAAAAACTAACCTCTCAAAGAATCAACAGCCCAGTGAATAAATGGGCAAATAAACTGAATAGAAAATTCTCAAAAGAACAAGTACTAATGGTCAACAAACATATGAAGAAATGCTCAACACCCTTGGAGATAAAGGAAATGCAAATCAAAATGACATTGAGATTCCACCTCACCCCTGTCAAAGTGGCTATCATCGCCGATGCAAACAGCGAATGCTGATGAGGATGTGGGGGGAAAAGAACATCTGCACTGTTTGTGGCAATGTAAATTGTGTAGCCGCTATGGAAATCAATATGGAGGTCCTTCAAAGAAAACTAAAAATAAACTACCATATGATCCAAGGATATCACCCCAAGAGAGATATCTGAAAGAATGTACTCCAGGATATGATAGAGCCTGTTGCACACACATGTTTACTGCAGCACAATTTATGATAGTGCCAAGGTTTTGAAGCAGCCTAGATGCCCCACACCTTATGAATGGATTAAGAAAATGTGGTGTATATATATATACACCACACTGTATATATATATATATATATATACAGTGGTGTTTTAGGTAGCCATGAAAAAGGATGAAATTATGCTGCTTGCAGTTAAATAAATGGAACTGGAGAAGTTCATATTAAATGAAGTAAGCCAAGCTCAAAAACTCAAAGGTAGCATGTGGAAGCTAGAACTATATAAAAATATATATGATCATATAGATAGATATAGATATATAGATACATATATATTGATGGAGAGAATAAAATTGAACCAATGAGTCCATTTGAGAGGGAGAATGAAAAATATTGAAACAACCCACCTATATATGGATATAATACAATGCACTATACAGAAAGCTGTTGAATATTAGGAAGGTGTGGTGTTAGAGAATAGTAAGTAATTGAGGGGGGGGGGTTAATTTGATAGAAGCACAATATGCACAGACCTGAAGTACCAAGGCAGGAGGAAAAATAAATCTTTTCTGGAGGAGGGTGCAGTTGGAGGGGGTGGCACAAACAAAGGGAGAAAGGGTGACTATGGTGGACGTATTTTGTATCCTTATATGAAAATGGAAAAATTAACCTTGTTGAATTGTTCTAAGAGGGGAGGGCCAGAAGAGGGTGAACAATGGAGATGGTAAATCCAAGGAAGACATATTTTAAGCACATATGTAAATACCACAAAGTATCCCCCTATACAACTATTATATGCTAATGAAATCATTAAGAGAGGTTAAATACTCTACAATGAGTATTTTATTTTATTTTTTTTCTTTTTTTTTTTTTTCATTTTTCTTTTATTATTCATATGTGCATACAAGGCTTGGTTTATTTCTCCCCCCTGCCCCCACCCCCTCCCTTACCACCCACTCCACCCCCTCCCGCTCCCCCCCTCAATACCCAGCAGAAACTATTTTGCCCTTATCTCTAATTTTGTTGTAGAGAGAGTATAAGCAATAATAGGAAGGAACAAGGGGTTTTGCTGGTTGAGATAAGGATAGCTATACAGGGCATTGACTCACATTGATTTCCTGTGCATGGGTGTTACCTTCTAGGTTAATTCTTTTTAATCTAACCTTTTCTCTAGTTCCTGGTCTCCTTTTCCTATTGGCCTCAGTTGCTTTAAGGTATCTGCTTTAGTTTCTCTGCATTAAGGGCAACAAATGCTAGCTAGTTTTTTAGGTGTCTTACCTATCCTCACCCCTCCCTTGTGTGCTCTCGCTTTTATCATGTGCTCATAGTCCAATCCCCTTGTTGTGTTTGCCCTTGATCTAATGTCCACATATGAGGGAGAACATACGATTTTTGGTCTTTTGAGCCAGGCTAACCTCACTCAGAATGATGTTCTCCAATTCCATCCATTTACCAGTGAATGATAACATTTCGTTCTTCTTCATGGCTGCATAAAATTCCATTGTGTATAGATACCACATTTTCTTAATCCATTCGTCAGTGCTGGGGCATCTTGGCTGTTTCCATAACTTGGCTATTGTGAATAGTGCCGCAATAAACATGGATGTGCAGGTGCCTCTGGAGTAACAGTCTTTTGGGTATATCCCCAAGAGTGGTATTGCTGGATCAAATGGTAGATTGATGTCCAGCTTTTTAAGTAGCCTCCAAATTTTTTTCCAGAGTGGTTGTACTAGTCTACATTCCCACCAACAGTGTAAGAGGGTTCCTTTTTCCCCGCATCCTCGCCAACACCTGTTGTTGGTGGTGTTGCTGATGATGGCTATTCTAACAGGGGTGAGGTGGAATCTTAGTGTGGTTTTAATTTGCATTTCCTTTATTGCTAGAGATGGTGAGCATTTTTTCATGTGTTTTCTGGCCATTTGAATTTCTTCTTTTGAGAAAGTTCTGTTTAGTTCACCTGCCCATTTCTTTATTGGTTCATTAGTTTTGGGAGAATTTAGTTTTTTAAGTTCCCTGTATATTCTGGTTATCAGTCCTTTGTCTGATGTATAGTTGGCAAATATTTTCTCCCACAAATACAATGAGTATTTTAAACACTGGAAAAAGAAATTGAGGAAGACACTAGAAGATGGAAAGATTTAATATTGTGAGCATGGGCATAGTATTGAAAGCAATCTACACGTACAATTCCCACCAAAATGCCACTGTCTTTTTTTCACAGGCATAGAAAAATCAGTCTTAATAGTCATATGGAAATGTAAACAACCCTGAGTAGCAAATGCGATCTTGAGCAATGTGGGACATATCACAGACTTCAGACTATACCACAGATCCACACTATCAAACCCCAGCAAGTTACTGACACAAAACACCTAAAATAAGTGGAGCAGAACAGAAGACTCAGTAATGAACCCACTCAGATAGAGTCATCTCATTTTTGCAAAAGGAGCCAAAACATACTTTCAAGGAAAGACAGACTCTTTAACACACGGTACAGGGAAAACTGATAATCAACATGCAGAAGACTGAAACTCAATCCGTATCTTTCACCTGTACAAAACTCAATGAAAAATGCATAAAAGATCTTACTTGAGATATCAGAATCCTTGGTGTTGCTAAAGGAAAGCTTTATAGGAAAAATACTGGGAGATGTAGGCATTGGCAATTATTTGAATTCAATTGCCACAGAAATAAGAGCAAGTTTAGAGAAATGTCAAAAAATTAAACAACAAAACAACAAGTAATCAGTTGGAAAATGAATTAAACAGACAGTTCTCAGAACAAGTACAAATGGCTAATAAATCCATGAAGAAATACCACCATCTATAGCCATACTGGCACCATAAATCAAAATGACTCTGAGATTCTGTTTCAGGATAGTCAGATTAGAACTGCCATGTGATCCAGCAATACCACTCCTGGGGATATACCTGAAGGAATGCAGGTCAGGTTATTGTAAAGGCATCTGCACACCCATGTTTACTGCAGCATTACTCACAGTAGCTATGCTATGGAAGTAGACCAAGATGCTCCACTACTGATAATGGATTAAGAAAATATGCTATTTATGTACAATGGAATTTTATTCAGCCATGAACATGAATGAAATGTTGTCATTTGCAGGTAAATGGATGAAAGTGGAGACCATTATCTTAAGTTAGCCAGGTTCAGAAAGCCAAAGGCCACATATTTTACTTCATGTGTGGAATTTAGACCTAATACAAATACAAGCAATGTTTTTTTAAAAAAGTCACACTAAGGGGAGTTCACATAGGGTAAAAGAAGGAAGTTAGGAAGATGAATATGGTTGATGTACTTTCTATACAATAATGAACATAGAATTTTTAAATCTATTGAAATCACCATAAGAAGTGGACTAAGGTAAAAGGAGAAATATAGAGGGGGTGAATCAATGTGGCTTATAATACATGTTGACATGGAAATGTCACTAGGAAACCAATAAATCACTATCTTAAATTAAAAATCACTTCTTTTACTAAGACAGACAACAGAAGGGCAGAACAGGTCCTGAATGGTAGGTTGATACCAGTGCGAGAGGGGATGTGAGAAGAGGGTGTATGAGGGTGAGTATGGTGCAAATAGTGCTTACATGTATATGTAAATGGAAAAATGAGACCTGCTATTCCAGGACTGGGGTGGGGCAGAAAGGAGAATGGTGGATGTGGTAAATTCAACAAGCACATATTATAAAAACTTGTATAAATGTCAATGTACCTCCAGTACAACAGTAAAAATTAATTAATCAAATTAATTTTTAAAAAGAAAGAAAACAAGCAATAACAATTGCTGGCCAGGATGCTGGAAAAGGAACCCTGGTACACTCTCCATAGAAATGTAAATTAATAAATCCACTGTAGAAATCAGTGTGATTCCTACATTATGACCTTCCCATACCACAATTGGGCATATTTTCAAAGGAGTGCAAATCAACATCCCAAAGAGATACCTGCAAACCTATACTTATAGCAGCACTGTTCATAATAGCCAAATGGTGGAATCGCCCTAGGTGTTCATCAACTGACAAATGGATAAAGAAAATGTAGAATATTACACAATTGAATATTATTCTTCTACAAAGAACAATGATGTTATGTCACTTGCAAGAAAACAGATGGAATGGGAGATTATCATGCTGAATGAGATTAATTAAGCTCAAAAAGACAACATATTTTCAGTCATGTGTGATAACTAGACATAAGATGATGCAGATAATAATGGCAATAATAAACACATGATAATAATAATTAGCTGTAATGATGATAACGTGACCTGAGGATAAAAGGGAGACTGTCTGAGGGTGGTAGAGAGGGAAGGGGGAGAGGTGAGGGTGCTGTGGTATGAAGGGGATGAAGTATGTTACTTATATATCTAAGGTAGCAGAAAGCAACCCATCAAGAACTGTTTGAGCTTTAAAGTTGATACAGGAAAGAGTAGGAAATACTCTGGAGTTAGTAGGTATAGTTAAGAACTTTCTCAATGAAACCCCAGCAGCACAGCAACTAAGAGATAGCATAGATAAATGGGACCTCATAAAACTAAAAAGCTTCTGTTCATCAAAAGAAATGGTCTCTAAACTGAAGAGAACACCCACAGAGTGGGAGAAAATATTTGCCAGCTATACATCAGACAAAGGGCTGATAACCAGAATATATAGGAAACTTAAAAAACTAAATTCTTCCAAAACTATTGAACCAATAAAGAAATGGGCAAGTGAACTAAACAGAACTTTCTCAAAAGAAGAAATTCAAATGGCCAAAAAACACATGAAAAAATGCTCAACATCTCTAGCAATAAAGGAAATGCAAATTAAAATCACATTAAGATTCCACCTCACCCCTGTTAGAATAGCCATCATTAGCAACACCACCACCAACAGGTGTTGGTGAGGATGCGGGAAAAAGGAACCCTCTTACACTGTTGGTGGGAATGTAAACTAGTACAACCACTCTGGAAAAAAAAATTGGAGGCTACTTAAAAAGCTAGACATTGATCTACCATTTGATCCACCAATACCACTCTTGGGCATATACCCAAAAGACTGTGACAGGTTACTCCAGAGGCACCTGCACACCCATGTTTATTGCGGCACAATAGCCAAGTTATGGAAACAGCCAAGATGCCCCAGCACTGACGAATGGATTAAGAAAATGTGGTATCTATACACAATGGAATTATATGCAGCCATGAAGAAGAACAAAATGTTATCGTTTGCTGGTAAATGGATGGAATTGGAGAACATCATTCTGAGTGAGGTTAGCCTGGCCCAAAAGACCAAAAATCGTATGTTCTCCCTCAGATGTGGACATTAGATCAAGGGCAAACACAACAATGGGATTGGACTATGAGCACATGATAAAAGCGAGAGCACACAAGGGAGGGGTGAGGATAGGTAAGACACCTAAAAAATTAGCTAGCATTTGTTGCCCTTAATGCAGAGAAACTAAAGCAGATACCATAAAAGCAACTGAGTGCAATAGGAAAAGGGGACCAGGATCTAGAGAAAAGGTTAAATCAAAAAGAATTCACCTAGAAGGCAACACACACATACAAGAAATTAATGTGAGTCAACTCCCTGTATAGCTATCCTTATCTCAACCAGGTACACTTGTTCCTTCCTATTATTGCCTATACTCTCTCTTCAACAAAATTAGAGATAAAGGCAAAATAGTTTCTGCCGGGTATTGAGGGGGTGGGGGGGAGAGGGAGGGGTCGGAGTGGGTGGTAAGGGAGGGGGTGGGGGCAGAGGGGAGAAATGACCCAAGCCTTGTATGCACATATGAATAATAAAACAATAAAAAAATTAAAATTAAATAAATAAATAAATAAAAATTAGAAAAATAAAAAAAAATGTGTGGCTTCTTATTTTGTGACTGAAGTTATCAAATAACATGAGAAAGGAACTACAAAAGCTCTTAGTTTTTTGTGTGTATTTATACATTTTCTATTTAAAATATTCAAAATGAGGAATTTCATTTAGATGTTTAAATTTTTGGCTTCTTATTTCTACACTTCTAGAAACAAGCATAGGCCTGGGAGTCATACTGTTTTTGGTTAGCCTGAGCTAACCAAATGACTATGGGCTCCATTTGAAAACCAAATGAAAGAAATAAAAAAAAAAGATGAAAAAGGAGGAAAAAGAAAGACTAGCAAAGAAGGCTAGTAAATAAGTGGATTTACAATTTATATTTACTGTATAGTATCAAATTTGATTTACTCTTACAGATCAGATTCATGCCTGATTAACATCACTGAATTAAATGGTCCATGGAGTTGAAAAAAGTCACGATGTAGCTAATGAGTACACTAAGAGTAGTAAACATGCAATATTTTTTAAAGATTCGTTCTTGCTATGTGTGCAGGCGAGTCCAGACCTCCTGTGCTCAAGGAGCCAATTCCCTTAGCTTCCCATGTGCCTAGGACTACACTTTGGCTTCATGGCACCCAGCTCTCTGAAAAGTATTTTAAATTCCAATACACTCTCACAAGTTTCATTGTTGTCTTGTGTAAATCCCCAACATGCATAGCAGACTCCAAACTAGGAAGCTGAGGATACTGAAACATAAAAGCCAGAGCATCTAATTTGAACCTTACATTTAACAGTCTTTTTCATGTGCTTATGAATAACTTGTTTGGAAGATGGACGCCAACATTGACATTGGCATTATGGCAGTACTTATGTCAAATCACACATTCAATTTGGGAAACAAAGAATAAGGAATGTGAAGACTAGGAGAATTTCAAATATTTTAATATACTTCATTCAGAGTAATTTTATTGCATATTACCTGGTATGAATGGTTGTACTTCTGTCATTTGTTTTGTGGACTCGTTCATGTCCATGGTGGGCTGGATGGATTTTGAAGTAAGGTATTTATTAAATGTAAAATTCAAGCAGTGTGTACTTACTAATTCAAGAAACAACAGGAAAGTTTTACCTTCAAATGAGGACATTCCTCAGCATATACTGAAAAGCAAAATGGAATATAATCATTGTTCTATAGATATGACAATGCAAACAACACAGTCATAGTTAGGATAGAGCTGAATTCTCGTGCTTGGATATCAACATTGTTACTTTAGGTGTTGGGTTTGGGGTTTTATTCTTCTTATTGGCTAGGACAGCATCATGACAGAAACATACTGAAGAAAAAATAAGGATACAGAGTGAGTGAAATACAAAGTTAGGATTTCAAAATTACTCCAAATGATTGTGACTAAAATAGAAAAGTGTTCACATATGAAATAAACATGTTAATTGACAGATAAAAGTAATATCCAATCAGAGGAGCAAACCATGACCCAAGGAAATAAGTGTGAAAGACGATAGTAGGATGAAGCAGCATACGTCTTTAGGGGAACCATCAGAAACCATAATGCCACAAGAATTTCCCATTATACAATAATGCCACAAGAATTCATCACATTCTTCATTTTGTCCAGCAACTTATTAAGGGCAAATTATAATATCAGTAGAATGGAATTTGTAATTCACTTTTTACCAAAGAAAGTTTCTGAATTAATCAACTTTGAGTACATCATGAAAAATTAGTTCATAAAATATTCCTTTCTTATGCAGGCATTTGAACTATTGCCATTATTTCTGGCAATCTCTATTTTACCCACCTTCCATTCTTGATCCAAATATTACATTATCTGATTCTAAAAAATAGTATGTAATATACTTTCAACATTGAAATACACAAAAAGGAAATTGCCACAGAATTATCATATATTGATAAGCCATTATATTTCTTTCTTTTTCGTACAAGTTTGGGGTTTTTTGTTGTTTTTTCTTTTCCTTTTTTTTTAACTGTTGTGCTGGGTGGGGGGTATATTGTGCCATTCACAAGAGTTCTTTCATTATTACAAATATAACAACCTTGGCACTACAGTAACAAGTTCTTTAAATTTTTCTAAATTAGATTGGATTGGTATATAGTGTTAACATAAAGCATTTTAGAAACACTATCTTACCAAGACAGATACCCTTCCTTATGAAAGCTAATAATGATTAAATGCAGATGAATTTAAGGATAAAAATAAGTAGTACAATAAAATAACCTCCATGCAATATACATCATTGAAGCCGGTTAGTGATGGAGAGGAGAAATGAGTGTCTGCAGCTTACCCCAATTCTAGCATTCTTTCACCAGCCAACAAAACCTGGAGCAGTGGTAATTGCTCCTTTACTTTGAATACATATGTAATGAGTTCTCTCAATTCTCCTCATCATTAACTTAACAATTACCTATTAAAGGGTGTATTTCCTTCCTCCTTTTCCTAAAATGTTCTTCTTCTTTTCAAAAGTAATCTCTAGACCTGTAATCTTCAGACACTCCCTGTTACTCTTTAAGAGTAGGATGTCTGAATCATATTTTCTATTCCTTCCACTCTTGCTAGAAAGATGCACAGAAATGAACCAAAATGTATGCTTTCATAATCCTCTTGTGTCTCAAGAAATGATCCAATGGTTTTTTGCCTAGATTTCTTTAGAAGGAAGTATCCTATTAGTACATATAGAGTGATCCTAGGTTTTGCCTTTGCCTCAGAACTTGTTAGAAATGCAGAGCCCCTGAGAAGATGAATCACAATGTTTAAAATCTCTCAAAGTCCTCTAAAGTTTGAGAAGCACTTGTCTCTATGGAATTCTCTCCCAAATTCCTACAGTGTATGTTCTTGGAATCTAGCCTCAAGTTCCTCTCTAGCCTCAAGTTCTTCCCTATTGTGTTCCCCAAATTTAAATGTCATTAGAAGGCATAACATTTCCAATCAACTTTTCCTCTCACATCAACATTCTTGACCACTCCAGTATTAATCCTATGATGTGCTTCTTTCCAATTCTCTTATTTTGCCCTGTATATAATATAATTCTGTGAGGAAACTACATTTATTTTTTCCCTTTAGTCCTATTTTTCTTTTTTCTTCTTTTTTTGTATTCATTTATTCATATGTGCATACATTGTTTGGGTCATTTCTCCCTGCTGTCCCCCTTCTCCACCCTTTCCCCCTCCCCACTCACTTCCAGGAAGAACCTGTTCTGCCCTTGTCTCTAATTTTGTTGAAGAGAAGACATAAGCATAATAAGGAAGACAAAGAATTTTTGCTCGTTGAGATAAGGATAGCTATACAGAAAGATTCCTAGCAATGCTTTTTGTACATATATGTTACAACAAGGTTGATTCATCTCTAACTGATCTTTACACTGGTTCCTGATCCCCTTCTCATGTTAACCTCTGTCGCTTTAAGGTTTCTGATATTAGTTCCTCTTGAGTGGGGACATCAAACGCTTTCATGTTTTGGGTTTTCTACCTCTTCCCATATCTCCAGGATGTGCTCTCCCTCGTCATGTGATCCAAGTCCAACCACATTGCTGCATTTGCCCTAGATCTAAAGTCCACATATGAGGCAGAACATACGATTTTTGGTCTTCTGAGCCTGGCTAACTTTGCTCAGAATGATGTTCTCTAGTTCCATCCATTTACCTGCAAATGATAAGATTTCATTCTTCTTCACGGCTGAGTAAAATTCCATTGTGTATAAATACCACATTTTCTTGATCCATCATCAGTAGTGGGGCATCTTGGCTGTTTCCATGACTTGGCTATTGCGAATAGTGCTGCAATAAACATGGGTGTGCAGGCTCCTTTGGGTATATCCCCAAGAGTGGGATTGCTGGAACATATGGCAGATCTATGTTTAAATTTTTTAAAAGCCTCCAAATTGTTTTCCAGAGTGGTTGCACCAGCTTGCATTCCCATCAACATTGTACGAGGGTTCCTTTTTCCCCACATCCTCACCAACACATGTTGTTGTTGGTGTTCTTTATGATGGCTATTCTAACTGGGGTGAGGTGGAATCTTAGTGAGGTTTTGATTTGCATTTACTTTATGGCTAGATATAGTCAGCATTTTTTCATATGAGGAAACAATATTTAAATGACATTAACTTATATTCATATATAGTTGGCCACATGTGTTTTTATTTGTCTATAGTAAAACAACATAGCTCTGTATAATCAGGTACTTCCACCCTTAATGTTTTCCCAATGTTAAGGAAGGTAGGAAGGATGGGCACATACTGCCCTACTTCTCAACCTGGTTTAGATACTTGAAGCCAACTTTATCTTTTTCTAACTGTGCTAATTCCCTGCCCTTCTATTTATTTTATAAGATTTTCTTTATTTCTCACACTCTGCAGCACTGCCTTTTTCCTTCATTTATCCCATTCTCTTTTTCCTTTTTTAGTTTACATCTTCTATCCTTTCATCTTGCTAATCATCTAACTTTCCTGGATATGGGCATATCTTGAAATGGCACTCATAACTCCTTTACTGACACTCTCTGTTCCTTTACTGACACATGTTGGTGAAAGTTGAAAGGAAACACAACTTACTAGCATTTCACTTCTCATTTCCATTAGGGTACCACTTAATACATAAGTTTTGGGCTGTTAGAATAAAGCAGTGATGCTGTTGTAAAGACATAAGTCAAATGACATTTAAAAATATAGTTCTTACCTTTCACTTGTTCTGTTACTGTATTTTCTGTGTGACCTGCTGTCCCAGGCAAATTACACACACTCTTCTCAGGAATACTCTCAGATGGTCCCTGTTACAATTATTATCATTAATGAGTTGTGCATAGTTTCTCCAATCATTTTCCAAGAAGATATTTAAACCTATTTTGAAATCAACTAAATTTTAAAGTAAGGAAAGAATGTACTAAACTCAAAATATTGCAATAATGAACCTCACACATGCTCTCTAGATTGAGCCAATCTTGCACTTCAGGTGGCTATTGATTCATTAAACCAATGAGCTGGTTGACAAGAAACATGTTCATTAACAAAATACAAATGAGCATATTTCAATAAGGAAATTGATTTGATATAACAAATCATTAACAACACTCAAAAATTGTGAATATATCTTTCCTTAGAAGTGCCTGTTTAACTAAATTCTGAAAAACTCCACTTGGCTCAATAAATCATTATCCATTTACAATACTTCCAAAGACTCAAATCGCTTTAGTAGAAAATGAGGTACTTTACTTGGGAAGAGAGTTCATTGTTCATAGGTAGGTTAAATAAACATGTTAGAAGCTGCTTCATTTAGGTAAACAAACTTTATCTCAAACAAACTAAAATATCATGTAAAAAACCTCATACTTTTGAAAAAAATTATTGATTGGAAAAATGTTTTTTAAAAATTAATAAATTAGTAAAAAATCCTTTCTTCAGTTTGCATATAAATAAGAGCATGACGCTGGGCACTGGGGACTCACCCCTCTAATTCTAACTACATGGGAGTCAGAGATAAGGAGGAGCGTGGTTGCAGGTGAACACAGTGAAAAAGTTCATTAGACTCTGTGTCTTAACAGAAAATCTTCATATTGTGGCACTTGACGGTCATCCTAGGTATCACAGGAAGCATAATTAGGAGAATCACAGTAAAGGCAACAGGAAGCAACACACCACATCAAAAATAAACAGCGGCCACCAAAAAATGGGAATGAAAATCCTAGATATAGTGGGTAACTCTTTCCTAATTAAAAGACAAGTACATTAATGTTTAACAAGCCATAGTAAGAAGGGGAACATAAAAACATTAATTTGTTATTTGTCTGAATTGCAGCAGGCATTTTATGTGCACTGTTTGTCTGTACAGTTTAAGAAGAAAGATGACTATGGTGATAGTAGTCTTACTTCCTAGTTGTTCCAGTATGTTAGGAGTAAACTCATGAACACAAATGGTCCACACTGCTCTCTTTTCAGAATGTGTTCCTCCTAGACTTCACAGGGCTCACACATTCTTATCCTATAGTTGGCAGCTTCTGAATCACCACCAGAAAGTTATTCTCTGACTATAAATTCTACATACACTCCCACCTCCATCCTACATAAACTCAGTCAATAATCTCTAAATATTTCCTCACTTCTGTTCATATTACTCACCTATAGTGTCTTATTATTGTTTAATGTTTCCTTGTTTTCTTTCTGTTTGAATTTATAGCATAAGCCTTAATCTGGCTTTTTTTTTAAGTCTAGTTAACCTAGCTCACAGTGGGTGTTCATATCAGAAACACATTTGAGACCAATTGTTGAGAATCTCAGCAGCAATGTTCAAGCACTAAGGCACTAGATTCTTGGATGGTATTGCCATGAATATTTTAGTGAAATCTGCCACAGTCCAAATTAGAAATCTCTTTTTGCATTCATGTTTTCTCCTACTTTTCAATATGCTGACATTTTATTACTCTTCTGGAGTTTTTATTCAGTCTCTCACTAGGTCACCCAAACTGGTTTCAAACTCCCAATCTTCCTAACTCACCTACCCAAGGGCTCAGAGTAAAATTTTTTGAAAAGTTTGAAATTATATGCCAAGATTGATGACACATGGCTATAGTACCAGTCACTAGGGATTCTGAGGAAGAAGAAACACTTAAGCCTGGGAATTTGAGGACAATCTCTGCATCATAGCAAAACTGTATCTCCAAAGTGTATTTAATTGTAGGAGAGAAGTTCTAATGTGGATATGGAATTAGGCACTTTAAATTACTCACATGATATAATAAAGAAATGTAAAACCTTAGTTTAAAAGCCATACAAATCTCCTATTCCCCTATAAATGGCATATAAGTAGTTCTAATTTCCTATTTATATCACAGAGAATGGTAGATAAAATATCTAATATAAAAACACAAAACTTCCATATTTCAAGTAGAAAATGTAAAGTCTACAAATATTTTTCAAATATTGGGTCTACCTTGACCCAATAATCACACGAAAACTAAAGAAAGGGACTAAGGATCAATATCGACAGAATTACTGTGTTTCAAAGATCTAAGTATCTATGTATTGGATTTAGAAAGTCTGAATGTTGACATTAGGGTGAAGCAAGTGTTGAAGTGCTTACGGTCAATGTATTAGGCCCCAGATCAATCCTCAGCATCACAGAAATGACAAAATTTCTAAGACTATGCTAACAACAAAGCAGTTGTGAATACTAAACTTAGTATCCTAAGCACACTCTGAAATATCTTTGTTGCTGGAGATAAAAAAAAATGCAGAAAGCCTGTATGTGTCATTGGAAATTTTTCCTTCCCTATCATTATATGTTAATAGGTATTTTGTATCTGAAAAATAATCTCAAATCAAAAATTGTGACTTCATTCACTGCCTACATTTGTCCAGTGAATGCAATATGACTAGACAAAAGTAACAAGAATCACTCCAGAAGCAAATAATTCCTACACATTTTCTTGAAGAAGGTGAAAACTTATAATATACTTTATTGATTAGTGGACATAGTTGAAGAATCTGGCAAAGGACTGGGGTGTTTCCCAGAAGTGGAGTGTTTGTCCATAGTGTGTAACACCTTGGATTTGATTCCTGACACACAAAAAAATTAGTAAGTAAAGGAATATAATGGTGATTTTTTTTCATAGTATCTCCCTAAGACTGATTTTTATTATGCCACAAATATTTTGTAAATATTACTAAACTTTAATTTTATTACTGTAACATAAGCAATTTGATTCATTAAATATATTTACTACTATATGAAAGCTGTAATATTATTAATACAGAGAAAGGAAATTGGTAAGAGAAATATTCCTTCAATTCTCTGTTTAGAGACAGATTGTTAATTGGAATTTTATATCTTTTTTTTGTCTTCTTTCTTTTTTGGTGCTGGGATCAAACCTAGGGCCTCATGCATGCTAGGTAAGTGCTTTACCATTGGGTTGCATCCTGTTGATTGGAATTTTAAAGAGTAATGCATACCTTGAAAACATTTATTTAAAAAATGTGGATTTTATCTGGGCACCAGTGGCTCATGCTTGTCATCCTAGCCTCTCAGAAGGCAGAGATCAGGATAGTTGTGATTCAAAGACAGCTCAGGCAAATAGTATGCAAGACCCTATCTCAAAAAAACTGATCACAAAAAAAGGCTTGTGGGGTGACTCGAGGTATAGGCCCTGAGGTGAAGCCCTAGTACTGCAAAAAGAAAGTAAAAAGCATGGATTGGGGTTAGAGTTTCAGAAACTTAAATCTAAAATTCCTTTTTCTCAACTCATAGTTGGAGGATGCTATGAATATACTGCAGACCTTCTTTCCTATTTAAGAAATTCCTCTAATTTTGTCATGTTTTATTATAACTTATTTAAACACGTATAATCTAAATATTAAGAAGTAATATAAATTTAAGGCATAATTTTAGATATTCAATAGACTTAACTACTTAAAGTATCATGATTATTATACCTTTTGTAACATTCCATTATAGAACTCCATACATTTCTTCATATTCATATCTATTAAAATGCTTTACACATACAAAGCCATTGTCTAGGAGCTCCAGAACATACATAAATAGGTTGTTAACCTCCTCTGACTCATAGTGATGAGTGAGATCTTTAAATGAATATCTAAGTTTTGAAGAAGAAAATTTTCTAAAATTTGAAATGTCGTTATGTGACAAAAGGGATTTGATTACTTCTAAAACTAGAATGCAGAGATTTTGTTGTTGTTGTTGTTGTTGTTGTTTGGAGTCACAGTGGTTTGAACTCAGAACTTCACAGTTGCTATGAAGACATTCTACCACTTGAGCCACAACTAAGAAGATGAATATGGTTGAGATTTTTGCTATACAAGAACACATACAGAATTCTTAAACTGGCTGAAACCACCAAAAGAAAGGGACTAAGCTAGAATGAAGAAAAATACAGGAGATGAACCAATTGGAGTTATAATACATATATACTTGGAAGTATCACAAGGAAACTCCCTGTGTAGCTACCTTTACTACAAACAAAAAATGACATTTTTCTTTCTTTTTTTCTACAAAATTACAGAATAGGAGGATGGAACAGGTCCTGCCCAGGGCAGGGGGCTGGTACAAGTGAGAGGGGGGAAGAGGTGGGGAAAGGGTGTAGGAGGGTAAACACAGTGCAAAAACTGTGTACATATGTGTGTAACTGTGTATATATGTATGTAAATGCAGCAATGATAACTTTTCAGGAAGGGCGTGGTAAAGGAGAACTCTGAATGGGATGAATTCAAGTATGATATATTGGATACATTTTAATAACTTTTGTAAATGCCACATTGTACCCCCACACTGCACAGCAATAAGAAAAATTAAAAATAAAGTATCTACAAGGATGTAGATTTTTAAAAAACTAGAATGCACAAATTCTGTAATTGAAGTGTTCCCAAACAGTTTTTAAGAGTCTCAATTTCTAGAACTAGTTATTACTGGGGGAAAACATGTATTCTTCAGTTAAACAAAGAGACTTCAATACACTCTTAATGGAGTAATTTAGAAAGCACATTTCAATCTGTTTGTAGTATAGTTTGTAAGAAGCAGATTTTGAATTTCTAACTCTCTACAGTTCGTAATGTTATTTCAATCTAAACACAGAATCCAAGTTAGGAATAGAGAAAAAGCTCTCCCAGAAACTATATGATCCTAAAATAACATTGTCCAGGAAAAATATGAAAACTACATGCTCTATCATCATAGTTTTGATACTAAATGCATCAGACAAATCCCTTGATTACTATAATAATTAAGCATGTAGAGTATACATGCTATAATAGTTATGCTAGTATAATTAAAAAATCACAGGAAGTAACATTTATCTACATAATCCTTGGCCAAATTTCAAACTCCCTCTAATGTGAGAATAGTTCCTAATCTAATTTTCCTGTCAGTATTGGTTTTTGCTCCATTCTTTAATCCCCACTACCTCAAACAATTTACTATTACTCTGTTTCTTATCAAAGTAAAAAATCAATTAATCATAATTCTATAAGACACTTTGTTCTGACCAATTTTCCATATGAAGCAATGATAGATTGACCATTGCTAAATATTAGGAGTAAACACTACACAAAACTTTGAGGAAGAAAAATAACTGCATAAGAGCATTTCACCTTGCTGTAGGAATTATCTTCTTCCTTTGGTGTAGGTGAGGGAGCCTCAGGACCAGGTTTACCAGAAAGGCTTTAAAGTAAAAGAAACAATAAAAAAGGGGTGGGTAAAATTATTTAGAAATTCTGCTAGAAGTTTGCCTAGTTGCTTATTAAATGATGTTTCTTTATTGATAAGTTGTGATTTAACTTGTATTTTGTATCGCCTTTTAGTTTTCTCTTTCTGTATCCTCCCTATCTATGAAATAGTCAATGAAGACTCACTCTCTGCTCCATATCAAATACTTACAGCCAATATATAGGCACAGCTTGAGAATATGGTCTTCACAAATTGGTCTTCCATAAGACCAAACTGAGAATCCAATAAGTAGTATATTTTTTTCTTCATGAATAAAGCAAACCTGATGACTTAAATAAAATTGAAAGATATACTGTCCCCTCTCTATTGTCTGTTCTTGGTTCCAATATTCAACTGTGTAAATATAAAGAAGTAATAGCCCTGTTTTCTGCTTCATAGAAACCATCTTTTCTAGCAAATCCATTTCTTTCTTCATCAAAGCAGGAGAGACAGTCCCTTGAAACTGAAACATTTACTGTGTTTCAAATATAACTGTGCAAAAGTCAGAGAACATGTGTCCCTGCTGTGCCAGACAGTTCTAAAGCTCCCCTACCTATACAGACACAGGAAAGATCTCAGTGATTAGGGCACAGATACATGTCACGAGGCAGCTTCCATTCCCCTGGAACTTAACAGGCGCTAAGTCACCCTCTGTAAATTGAGGTGAAGAAGATGATGCCACATTACATTTTGCTACAGACTCTTTCTAGTCCCTCAAATTATTGTTAACATCTTCCAACAGAAATTTTTATGTTTTCTGTTACAGTTAACAAAAAGCAACATATTTTTCAAACTCACTTGTACACCCAATTTTAATATGTATGCCTTTCTGCATAACTTAACTATCTTACATTTTTGTTTCTTACATTGTCTTTATCAAACTTGTAAACTGAAGTATACTGATCTTTCTCCAAGTCACTTATTTCTATCCAACCCAATATTTTTGCTCTTCACACACTCCCTTGTCCCCTGTTAAGACCCTTCTCATCCTCTTCCATTAGGACCTCTAGACTCAGTTTCCCATTCTATTACTCAAGCTACCACCTAGATAGTGATAGTTGTTTTATGGGTAACTGCCCATTAAATGAAAGAGCAAAAGATTAAATCTCACTTTGCCAAGTAATATATACAGAGTGATGACTATAACACCTTTGAGTGTCTGATTTTCCATCAGAACAGCCATTTCCACTGGATGTGAAACACAGGGTGAAATACTAGAGGGTATTTTCATATGTTTCTAGGGCTCCTTATAGTCCTTAAATCCCTTGTGTTTTTTATTCTTTCTACATATAAAGGAATATGTAGCCCAGGACATAGCAAACACAAAACTATTTTCTTAAATCTGCCCTTCATGATTAGTTAACATACAATTTTTCTAAAAAAAATGTATAAGATCCTACCTGACTAAAGATAAGTCTTCAGCATTCCCATTATCTATATAAAGTAAAATTCATTTTAAATTAGAGAATACACAATATAAAATATTTAAAATATAAGAATTTGGTACTGTTAGCAAATATTTTGGACCATACCTAAACAATATTCTAAATAATACATACACCAGTGTTAGGCAATTAATGCAAGAACTTTTCCTCTACATTGAATTGATCAAATGCAAATAGGAACAATTAAATTCATCAAACTTTGACATCTAAAAGTAAACCTCTGTGTCCAGTGGCAACAATCCTAACCAAATATTGTCAGAATGACAGAAATTGTTTCATTAGCAGAATCTGTATCATATCACATTTGACAATGTCAACAGTAGCGTGAGATTTTCTGGGCTGATGGCACAAGGAACAATTCTAAGTATACTTACCTTGTTATGACACAGCACAAATTCTCCAGATAGTCCATCAAAAATGTTCACTTTAGAGGGAAACACCCAATCATATGGAAGATCAATCTGTATATGACCTCATACTTTGCAGCATGGGGAAAGACCAGGGATAAGTGTCCTTGCAAAGACTTTCCAGCTTCCATGGAGAAGAGCGCCAGAGAAATCAATGTACTGCTCATTCTCACTAATGTTCTTCTGGGGAAGATGCTGATAGCTTATTTCTATCTATTTTCTCATTCTTGTCTGTACTGCACACAGGGATCAAATGTACCTTCCAGTTTACCCAGGGAAAGCATGTCTGAGAAGATCACTCTCTTAAGAGCTCCTCTATTCTGAACCTCAACTACTATAATCAGAGAGAAGCTTTTAAAGGGCTTGGGGTTTAGGAACAAGTTTCCATAGATGATATCTAGATATGGATATAAATAAAAATACATATACATATAACGATGTTCTCCCTAGTGAGAGCAATAAATCATTTTCACTTCGTATAAAGTATGAAAACAATGAAACCAAATATATATTTACCTTTATAGAGAATCTACCCATAGAAGATGAAGGGTGATGGTGTATGTCTGTGGTAGTGTTAGTCCTGAAATAAGGAAGACTGTGGCTGTGGTTTAGTAATGAATGCTTCTCAGCATGAGGGAGAACCCTCAGTTCAATCCTCAGCACCACAAATAATACTACAAACAACAGCTTTTTTATAAAACCACAGACTATTTTCCCACTCATCCCTCAAAGGAAGAGGACCATACTGATTCATCTATAGTAAACTCTACTCTCATTTCCTGCAGCAGAGTAGGTATGACACATTTTGTGATAAAAGTTTTCAAAGTAAAACCTCTGGAGATCAGCACTTTCCATTATTAAAGCACCTATTTAGTATAACTAGAGTTAAAATTGGTCCAGTTAGTGGTGTGTAGTACAGAATGATGTCATTTCTCACACTTCTTACTATGTGGCAAACTCAATAGAAATAATGGGTTTTTTTTTTAGCACATAAAGCATTTACCATCATATGTTGTACTGATGAACAAAACCAAAAGGAAAAAGGGTTCCTGGTGTAGTTACTTGGTGGACATTGTTGGCATAGAATGTTATACAGATTCTGCTAATGGCACATTTTCTGTCAGTCTGATAATAGTCATATGGCCATTATGCATTTGCCTAAAATAACTAGGACCATCAAAAAAGTTATTAATTTTTAAAGAATGTATTCAATGAACCAACTATTCCTTTATATGATAGAAAAAGTAGTCATTTTCAAATTGAACACAATTAAGTGTCCCAGTAACAGAATTTAGCATCGATGACTAAACTGAAGAATTTGGAAGTGCATAGAGAATACTATTTTAAGTTTGAAGTCAGGTAAGTAATGACTAATTAAATTGTTTAACAATTTGTCAAGTTAGTAACACATATCATGTTTTAGAGACACACATAGCTATGTAATAATACCCATTAGATGCAATAATATTCACTCAAAAATTAAATTTAAATATCCATTATCATAGTAAGTCCAATTCACTATTATGTGACTAATGAGAAAAATGTAATATGCTAATTTTAAACATATTTTTTCTTATTAATAAAATGGTAATTAAATAAATGAGCCAACACTTTTTTTGGGCATGAATTTCAGATTCTAAGTTTCTTTTTCTTTTTCTTTTTTTTTTGGTGGTTTTGGGAAGTGAACTCAGGTCCTCATGGTTGCTACATAGGCAGTCAAACACTTGAGACACAGCTTCAGCCCTCAGCTCATAAAGTTCATAAGTTGACACTTGCAAGTACTAGGTTTTGAATTCAGGGCTTTGTACTTTCTACACCTCCAACATTTTGCTCTAACTACTTTTTTAAAGATGGAGGATTTACTTTTGCCTGGGCTGGTCTGGGCTGTGATCCTCTTATCCGTGCTTCCTGCAGTATCTGGGAGGCTGGTACAGACCTCAAAACCCAGCTTTTTCTTTTCAGATGGGTTCTCATGAACTCCCCCCACGTCCTGGGGTGGCCATAAAATATGATGCTCCCAATCTTCAATTCCCAGGAAGCTTCAATTATAGGTGTTAGCCAGTGTTGCCTGTATTTAATCTCTTAAGTATTTCTGAACTCTAGGCTACTTTGAAAGAAAATAGAAAAGAATACAAATACAATGTACACTTGGTGTTTTAAACCACTCTTTTGGAAGCACAATTTTATAATCAGCCTTTTTAAAATTAGATAGGATTGTCAAGAGTAATTCATGATCACAATATTCTTACCTTTGGTGCTCTTTAGAATACCTTCAAATTCCTCTTCACTATATTTCAAAAGTATTTCACTACTGTCAAACACACACACAAAAAATAAAATTACTACTGTAATATTTATAGGAAGAATGTTTAACACATGCTTTAAATTCTTAAGAACAGTTCAGACAATGTTAGCAGGACTATCAGAATTTTTAACCATATTGGTCAAATTGGAGGTTCTGCAACATTTTATGAAGCTTCTAAATAACGAAGGAAGAATAAAGTGAAATAGTCATGAATTAAGGGCAGAAGAGCCTGTATATGCACTGGATTAGCTGCTGTGTGGAAAATGACCTGTTCCTAGAAGAAGTCCTAGCTCTGTAACCAACAGCTCTTTGTTCTTTGACAAGTTGCTGTTCTTTAGGCACAAAGTCTTCTAATCCCTAGGGATTTTATCATTTTACTTCACCAGTTTGCTAGGAAGATTTGATAAGCAGTGGAATAATTTGCTTTTTAATGCTCAACTGCATTAAAGTATCAATTGAAATATAATGTGTTTTTTCAAGGTTTAATATTTTACTGTTATAGCTGTGAGAATATACTAAGCTCTAATTTTGATTACTAGGTGTTCAATTCTTTGAAGTTTGCACTTTACAGCAAATCACCTACTTAACAATTTGTAACTACTTTGCATTAATATATAAACTTTTAAATTAGATAAAGAAACTATTCACTATTATTGAATTAATCTATTGCACCAGGTGTAGAAAACTAATCCCAGCTTGAACTACGACTAGTCCTTCTCTGCCTAATTGAGCTCTGAACCAGAAGATCACTATTGGAAAGATGTTTAATCTCCACATTAATCTCCAACTGACTTGGAAGAAAAAAATCCTCTCTTAATTCCTTAGCACAGGAGACACATGAACCTAACAGTTAAGTAGAAAAGTGAAAGATGGGACACCATTTGTACCACATACATAGGGCTTACATGTAGTGAGAAATGGAGAATGCTGGGATCCATAGGAGAAGGAACATAAAATTCCTGAGACAGGCTTGGGATGAAACTCAGTGATAGAACACTGGCCTAACTCAGGTAAGGCCCTGGATTCTGTCCCCATAATTGCTAATAAAAAGTCCTCAGATAAAGAATACTGTGACCATTGCTACTTCTAAATAGTCTATCCTTTTGCTTCTTTTGTTGTTAATGAAATGAACTAACTCGCTGCCATTCCTGACATTCCAAAACTTCCTAAACAATTAAACTCCACTGGATGTATAAAATGCAAAACTGTAAGTATTTTGAACCTAATTTTATGATAATTACCATTTTAATGTAAAAACTTACACCTTACAATGACCTTCAACAGCATATTTTAAAGCAGTCCATTTATGCGCATCTTGAAAATGGAAATCAACACCTTTCTCAAGAAGAAGCTTTACTAAATCTTCTGAATCACATCTTACAGCATACATGAGGGCATTTCTAAAATTACAGAGAGATAAGTTCTTCCTTATGTACTTCAATACATTTACCTAACAAATGATTTGACATTTTTACCAATGTAGAATCTTGCTTGTCTGTGTAGAATTGTCCATTTGTGAACAGAAATGCAAATCTTAGAAGCACTACTGCTCATCATTGTAAACTTTTTTTAAGGCTACATGGAGAAAATAAATAAGAATTATTTTGAACTACTGGGAATTACATTACAGAATTCCTAATTTAATGTCATTCAATGGACAACAAATGCACTGAGGTCATTTTCCTGAAGTAGGTAATGATTTAAATAAAGAATTGTCCATTTATTCCCTCATATGGTGTGATATATTCAAATTCCTAGCTAAGGGTAAGGTTTTAACTATCTGCCTAATTAAAACAATAATAGAGAAAATATCACTGTTATAATGTTGATAATAATAGTCTTAGTAGTTTCAGTTAGTGAGCTGGTTAACCATGTGCTAGACACTGAACTAAATTCACTGTACATAAACTTACATCCACCCATCAATTGTAGGGTCTTCCTGGTCATATCAGTAAATTTGATGATAAGTAATGTTCTCAAAGCCACACTTCCAGCAAGTGAGGAAATGAGGAGTAAACAGCCTCATGTATATAAAGCCTTGTCTTTATCACCAGTCCATGACTTAACTTCATTAAAGTTTATTCAATCAAACCTATTTTTATTTCCTTTGCTCATTCCATTAAAACTCAAAACCTCTAAAAAAATTTGAAGGAAAAAGAGGGGAAACTGGCAATATCTGGTAATAGCAACTAATAGTCACTAAGGGATGACCTAAAAACACTCTTCAGAGAAAGTCATTTAAAGCAAGGATTCTTCAGTACGTTATGATTTTCAACTCTTATGTGTGCTTAATAAATCATTTTGAATAAAACTATATAAGAAACACAATTGAAAAATCCTATGATTTCAGAGTTTAATTTTCAGTCAAAACAAAGTAAAAGTCCATGTATTTTAGAGAAAATAAACTAATATGGAGCTTCTGTAGCTAATATAAAATCATGTGATTGACAAAATAAGCTTGTAAAGTTCTGACACCAATCAATATTCAAAGGGGACATGAACCACAGTATATACAATTCTTTGTGCTGCTCACTATGAATAATTGCTTTTTACCTTACTGAAGTTTGTGTTGATATTTGTCACTATATGTTAATCTTCCTCTCAGTTTAATATTTCTGAGTCGAGCAATTACTACCACTATGGAACAGCACTAGGATATTTTTCAGAGACGTCGAAGGCACTATACCTGTTAAGATCATCAGCTGCATGTATATTTGCTCCATTATGTATCAATAACTGTGCCATGCCTATTTTGTTTTCCTTCAGAGCAAGCAAAAGTGGTGTGAGCTCTTCCTGGAAAACAACAAAGTTACTTGATAATTCAAAAATTACATATTTCTCAACTGAATTGAAAATCTCATGAAAGACCCAATGAGCATGATCATAAAATGCAGAGTAATTATACTGTGTTCTCTTCTCTCACCTCAGTTTGCTTTCACACATGCTGCTACTTCTCCTGGAAATGCCATGCCGTCCCTAGAGTTGTCACTTGAAGCCCAGTCCTGTCCTAACTCACGGTAAGCATTTACTGGTTCTGTGAACCTTTCTTCCTACCACAGAATCTATATGCCATGGTATTCTGAAGTCATGTGACTACTCCCACCTAAACAAAGAGCTTCTTGTGGACAGGGGCAATATCTTTATCACAAGAGCCTTACACCCAAACACAGTAGCAAAGATTTTCAGTATTTTATTGAAAGGAAGAGTGAAATTTTCATGTATAGATCAGGGGTTTGGTCTATATTCTGAATAATACATACTTTCAAAAACTATCAGTACCTAACAGGAAGATTTCCATGGTCACCTGAGAAATACATGACCATCTGTGAAATATATGGTCATCTGTGAATTATGTGTCAGGTATTAAGGAAATCTCTTTAGTTTTGTTAAATTGTCATTTGATAGTGCTTTCTTGTGGCAGGCACTAGCATTTGATGATCTGTATTCAGTATCACTGTGCGGAGAAATTGTTTCCTGCATGTCATGGAGGAAGCTGCCTTGATTCTCATCTATTTGAGGTATCAGGACCCCAGATACGAATGTCAAGCTCCTGCTCCAAATAAAATAAATCTCAAAGTTATTCTGATTGCAATTAACATATGGTTTCTACCATTATAAGATGAAATATTCCACCCTTACCTGTTAGAAAATTCAATGTAAAACTTGATTCTCACTTATAATAATGCTGTCGCCCTCGTGCATATCTGTCTTTTTGTTAGTTTTGACTTGGTTTTGAAACAGAGTCTAGCTTTATAGCCCAGGCCAGCCTAGGATTCATGGTTCCCCTGCTTTTGGTCTTCTGAGTGCTGGGATGATAGGCATCCATGACCATGCTGGCTCATCTACTGCGTTGAATTCACTTGTATTCTGGATGCATTTTAATTACTAATAAGTTATTTTTATTGTGCTCAAATCATTAATGAGAAATAAAATGTCTTATCAATGAAAATTAATATGACTTGAGTGTATTATTTTATCATAATGAAAGACACTAATTCATTTGAATTAGTAACAGACAATGTTGAGGAGAAAGATAAGACTGCTTTTTGGAAGACGGAAAACTTCTATTCTTCTAATAATGGTGTTTAACCTATGGTATTCCAATGGGAATGTCATTATTTAGAGTGGGAAGAAAATGTTTTAAAGTACTAATTTGTAACTTCTAAAATTCAATCCCATTTCTAAGAGACTAATATAAACTAAAGATTGTATTCTTAAAAATTAATATAATCTTGAAATCTCTGCCATCTGTACCACAATACACTATATAAATAGGAGTGTGTGCCTCAAAAACATACAGGCAAAGTAGATGACATGAGAAAATCATGATAAGGAACAGTAGCAAGCTAGAAGACAGTTGGTCTTTGAGTAAGGAGGGCACCCTCTTCACAGACACACAGCAGTCAATTGGGTTCAAATGAGAATGAATACTGTTTTTAAGAACATCTAAAATACAGATTTCTGGAGTGTTCTGAATTTTAGCTGTGGGTTAAATTCATGGAGAAACCATTTTTGGATGTCACATCAAGTCACAACACTTTGTTTCTCTCTTTGACATAGATGTTTCCCAAAGGGTGTATAAAAAGTAAGCATTTGGATGTGAAATCTTTTTTATTGATACCATATATTACCAAAAAGTCAGACTCCCAAATGAAATTAAATGGATTCATAATACCAACTCAAAAATTTTTCTAGCACTTAAGGATTTATATTCCATTTGTATTCAATTCTTCCAAAGTGTTATTTAAATGAATAATTAATTGCATGGGATTACGGGAGCTAAATTATTCAAATAATTCACACCTTTATTCTTACTAAAATTTAGTGTTTACAACTGCCAGCCTGATTATGACAAAGTTGAATGAGCTTAATAGACACGCTAAAATCCTTGTATTTTTGTATTAACTTTAAGATAGAGGATTCAAGATGGAGAGTAGGGTTCAAAAGCACACAGCGTGAGCTCCATGAATCAAAAAACTTGCTGAGACACTGAAACCACACTTGGCAGAAATAAAGCACAAAGGAGAATCAAATCTTGGACACCCTGAACCCTTAGCCCACAGAAAGCTTCTCCATGCCACATTACACTGAGAAAACAGGCAGACTCCCACTGCTGCCAGATGCCAGTTCCAAATGTGCTTGAGAGACAGTTGACAGAAAAATAGGTGATCAGCAAGCATCATGCAGTATTCCCCCAGCCATTCCTGGGATAAACCAGCATAGCCCACTGGGCAGACTGACCCTCTGCAAAAAAAAAAAACCCTAAAAAATTGAATAAGCATGGAATTGAGAACTACTACACAGCTGAGTGGGCAGAAATGCTGAAAGCACACCAGAGAAAGGGGGAGGGACAAGGAGCTATTCTCTGCATGAACTTTCAGTAAACAAATGTCTGGAAAGGCAGGAAGGCTGACAGAGGGCGGGTGATAAGACTTCCTGGCTCAGGAAGGCAGGGAGCAACATCCAAAGTCAAATGACACTGCAAAATTGAAAAACAATCAGCAAACCATCACAACATGCTGACAGCAGGGGGCTGGCTGATGGATCACTGACCTTGCCCCAGAGAAAGGGGGTGAGGCAAAGAAACAAGCCCCAAGTAATCAAGCACAATGAAAACCCAACTCCAAAGCAGGACAGCTGGTGGGCTACAGAGCTGATTCCAGAACCGGAGGACAACATACAAACTTAAACTACCACACCCCACTGAAGGAGGAGCTGACCAAGCAGCTGCTTCTGAAAGAAGGAAAAAAAACAGAACCCAACCACTTTGTGAGACTATCATAGAGCTTTGGCTTAAATACCAGGATGAGGATGGACGAGTAACACCAGAACTGAAAATAAGACTGAAATTCTATTGTTCCTGAACCTGGAGGGTTTTTTTGTTTGTTTTTCTTCTTGTTTGTTTGTTCATCTCTCCCCATTGATTTCTTTGTGGATTTTTTTGTTAGTTTTATTATTGTCAATTAGTTAATACTAAATTACACCCAGACCAGGGACAGAAATAGCACACACACACTTAGCTAAAAACCCAAGACAGCCACAAAACAAAATTAAATCAAGGGAAAGAAAACAGGTGACTGAAACCACCAACTACCCTATTGAGAACATAGTTGCACAGTACCAAGTGGAGCGATGGAAAGAAGAAAAAGGGATAGAAACCATTCTCCCACCAGAAATAATTTAATACAGGATAAAGAGGGAAATGAAGAAAACGGATACCCAGTTCCAGACGTCAACAAAACAAAGATAAAGGATGCCAAGGAACCCAACGATGCCCACAATGACACCCTCAAATTAGAAATCCTGTATCATTCATGGATTTGTTACTGGAGATGGCTAACCAAAACGTACAAGAGGCACTCAAGAAATTTCAAGACATCAAAAGTAAAGAATATGAGAAGACACAGAAACAAATAAATGAACTTATAGGAGCCCTAAATAAACACCAAAGTGAAATAGAGAACACTATAAACAGAGAGATAAATGAATTAAGGATAAAAATTATCTATGATAAGCAGAAACTAAAACATTATATGACCACCAAGCTACCACTACAAAAGATTCTTCAAGGAATTCTGCACAAAGCAAATATAAGCAAACAAAACCATGAGAGGTCAGGCAGAACCAAACCACAGGAGAAGAAAAGATAAGGAATCAGAGAGTTAACACTGATTCAGCTGCACACAATCAAACCCTTAAACAACAAAAACAACTAAATGACAGGATTCACCACATATCTATCAATATTAACACTGAATGTTGACGGACTTAACTACCCCACCAAAAGACACCATTTGGCAAACTGGATTAAAAAGGAAGATACAACAATCTGTTGCTTACAGGAGACCCATCTTATTGACAGAAATAAGCACTGGCTTAAGGTGAAAGTCTGGAAGAAGATTTACCCAGCCAATGGCTCCTGAAAACAGGCAAGAGTAGCAATACTTATCTCAGACTTAATAGACTTCAAACTTACATCAAATGACATAAAGAAGGATGCTCCATACTAATAAAACAAGAAATACATCAAAAGGAAATAACAATTATCAACCTATATGCACCCAACATAAGTGCACCAAATTTTATCAAATGTACTCTGAAGGACCTAAAAGCATATATAGACTCCAACACAGTGGTTGTGGGAGACTTTAATGCCCCCTATCACCAAGAGATAAACTAATAAAGAAATTCTAGAACTAAACCACACCACAAATCAAAAGGATCTAGCTGATGTCTATAGAATATTTATCCAACTTCTACACAATACACTTTCTTCTCAACAGCCCAAGGAACTTTCTCCAAAATTGATCATACTTCAGGGCAGAAAGCAAGCCTCTCTAAATATAAGAAAATAGAAATAATCCCATCCATTCTATCTGATCACAATGCATTAAAACTAGAACTCAAAAACCAAAACACCAGCAGAAAATATCTAAACAATTTGAAGCTGAACAACACACTGCTCAATGAACGTGGGTCATTGATGAAATGAAAGAGGAAATTAAAATGTTCCTGGAAGTTAATGAAAATGAAAACACAATGTACCAGATCCTATGAGATACAGCAAAGCCAGTCCTAATAGGAAAGTTTATAGTCATGAGTGCATATATTCAGAGGACAGAACAATCTCAAATTGATGACCTAATGCTACATCTCAAACTCAGGAAAAGAAAAAGCAAGACAATAGAGAGTAACCTCAACTTAGGTACACACAATCAAACCTTCAAACAACTAAGACAACTAAATGACAGGAATCACCACATACCTATCAGTACTAACACTTAATGTTAACGGACTTAATTCACCCATCAAAAGGCACCGCTTGACAAAATGGATTAAAAATGAAGATCCAACAATTTGTTGCTTACAGGAGACCCATCTCACCGACAGAAATAAGCATAGGCTTAGGATGAAAGGCTGGAAGAAGATTTACCAAGCCAATGGCCCTAAAAACAGGCAGGAGTAGCAATACTTATCTCTGACAAAGTAGACTTCAAACCTACATTGATCAAACGAGATAAAGAAGGACACTCCATACTAATTAAAGGGGAAATAGACCAAAAGGAAATAATAATTATCAACCTGTATGCACCCAATGTCAACACACCCAATTTCATCAAACATACCCTGAAAGACCTAAAAGCATATATAAACACCAACACAGTGGTTGTGGGAGACTTTAACACCCCATTATCATCAATAGATAGGTCATCCAAACAAAAAACCAATAAAGAAATCCAAGATCTAAAACATGCAATAGATCAAATGGACCTAGTTGATGTCTACAGAACATTTCATCCAACCTCTACACAATATACATTCTTCTCAGCAGCCCATGGAACCTTCTCCAAAATAGATCATATCCTAGGGCACAAAGCAAGTATCAGCAAATATAAGAAAATAGAAATTATACCATGCATACTATCTGATCACAATGCAGTAAAAGTAGAACTCAACAACAAAAGTAAAGACAAAAAACATGCAAACAGCTGGAAACTAAATTACTCATTACTTAATGAAGAATGGATCATTGATGAAATAAAAGAGGAAATTAAAAAAACTAGCTAGCATTTGTTGCCCTTAACGCAGAGAAACTAAAGCAGATACCTTAAAGCAACTGAGGCCAATAGGAAAAGGGGAACAGGTACTAGAGAAAAGGTTAGATCAAAAAGAATTAACCTAGAAGGTAACACCCACGCACAGGAAATCAATGTGAGTCAATGCCCTGTATAGCTATCCTTATCTCAACCAGCAAAAACTCTTGTTCCTTCCTATTATTGCTTATACTCTCTCTACAACAAAATTAGAAATAAGGGCAAAATAGTTTCTGCTGGGTATTGGGGGGGGGAGAGGGATGGGGTAGAGTGGGTGGTAAGGGAGGGGGTGGGGGCAGTGGGGAGAAATGAACCAATCTTTGTATGCACATATGAATAAAAAAAAAAAAGTTCCTGGAAGTCAATGAAAATGAAAACACAACCTACTGGAACCTATGGGACACAGCTAAGGCAGTCCTGAGAGGAAAGTTTATAGCCATGAGTGCATATATTAAAAACACTGAAAGATCCCAAATCAATGACCTAATGATACATCTCAAACTCCTAGAAAAACATGAACAAGCAAATCCCAAAACAAATAGAAGGAGAGAAATAATAAAAATAAGAGCTGTAATCGATGAAATAGAAACCAAAAAAACCATACAAAGAATTAAAGAAAAAAAAGTTGGTTCCTTGAAAAAATAAACAAGATCGATAGACCCCTGGCAAACCTGACTAAAATGAGGAGAGAAAAAATCCAAATTAGTAGAATCAGGAATGCAAAAGGGGAGATAACAACAAACACCATGCAAGTCCAGGAAATCATCAGAGACTACTTTGAGAACCTATATTCAAATAAATTTGAAAATCTTAAAGAAATGGACAGATTTCTAGATATATATGATCATCCAAAACTGAACCAAGAGGAAATTAATCACCTGAATAGATCTATAACACAAAATGAAATTGAAGCAGCAATCAAGAGTCTCCCCAAAAAGAAAAGTCCAGGACCTGATGGATTCTCTGCTGAATTGTATCAGACCTTTAAAGAAGAACTGATACCAACCCTCCTTAAACTGTTCCACGAAATAGAAAGGGAAGGAAAACTGCCAAACACATTTTATGAAGCCAGTATTACACTTATTCCAAAACCAGGCAAAGACACCTCCAAAAAGGAGAACTATAGGCCAATCTCCTTAATGAACATTGACGCAAAAATCCTCAATAAAATAATGGCAAACCGAATTCAACAACACATCAAAAAGATTATTCACCATGACCAAGCAGGCTTCATCCCAGGGATGCAGGGGTGGTTCAACATATGAAAATCAATAAACGTAATAAACCACAATAACAGAAGCAAAGACAAAAAAACTTGATCATCTCAATAGATGTAGAAAAAGCCTTTGATAAGATCCAACACCATTTCATGATGAAAGCTTTAAGAAAAGCAGGAATAGAAGGAAAGTACCTCAACATTATAAAAGCTATATATGACAAACCTACAGCCAGCGAGCATTAAACTTAACAGAGAAAAACTGAAACCATTCCATCTAAAATCAGGAATGAGATAAGGATGCCCACTATCTCCACTCCTATTCAATATAGTAATGGAATTCCTAGCCAGAGCAATTAGGCAAGAAGAAGGAAGAAAAGGAATACAAATAGGTAAAGAAACTGTCAAAATATCCCTATTTGCAGATGACATGATCCTATATCTTAAAGACCCAAAAAACTCTACTCAGAAGCTTCTAGACATCATCAATAGCTATAGCAAGGTAGCAGGATATAAAATCAACATAGAAAAATCATTAGCATTTCTATACAGTAACAATGAGCAAACTGAAAAAGAATGTATGTAAACAATTCCATTTACAATAGCCTCAAAAAATCAAATACCTAGGTGTAAATCTAACAAAAGATGTGAAAGACCTCTACAAGGAAAACTATACACTTCTGAAGAAAGAGATTGAGGAAGACTATAGAAAGTGGAGAGATCTCCCATGCTCATGGATTGGTAGAATCAACATAGTAAAAATGTCGATAATCCCTAAAGTAATCTACATGTTTAATGCAATTCCCATCAAAATTCCAATGACATTCATTAAAGAGATCAGAAAATCTACCGTGAAATTTATATGGAAACACAAGAAGCCACGAATAGCTAAGGCAATAGTAAGTCAAAAGAACAATGCAGGAGGTATCACAATACCTGACTTCAAACTATATTACAAAGCAATAACAATAAAAACAGCATGGTACTGGCACAAAAACAGACATGAAGTCCAGTGGAACAGAATAGAGGACCCACATATGAAGCCACACAACTATAACTAACTTGTCTTTGACAAAGGTGGTAAAAATATACGATGGACAAAAGACAGCCTCTTCAACAAAAAGTGCTGGGAAAACTGGTTAGCAGTCTGCAAAAAACTGAAACTAGATCCATGTATATCACCCTATACCAATATTAACTCAAAATGGATCAAGGATGTTAATATCAGACCCCAAACTCTAAAGTTGATACAGGAAAGAGTAGGAAATACTCTGGAGTTAGTAGGTGTATGTAAGAACTTTCTCAACAAAACCCCTGCAGCACAGCAACTAAGAGATAGCATAGATAAATGGGACCTTAAAACTAAAAAGCTTCTGTTCATCAAAAGAAATGGTCTCTGAACTGCAGAGAACATCCACAGAGAGGGAGAAAATATTTGCCAGCTATACATCAGACAAAGGACTGATAACCAGAATATATAGGGAACTTAAGAAACTAAATTCTCCGAAAACTAATGAACCAATAAAGAAATGGGCAAGTGAGCTAAACAGAACTTTCTCAAAAGAAGAAATTCAAATGGCCAAAAAACACATGAAAAAAGGCTCACCATCTCTAGCAATAAAGGAAGTGCAAATTAAAATCACACTAAGATTCCACCTCACCCATGTTAGAATAGCCATCATCAGCAACACCACCAACAACAGGTGTTGGCGAGGATGCGGGGAAAAAGGAACCCTCTTACACTGTTGGTGGGAATGTAAACTAGTACAACCACTCTGGAAAAAAATTTGGAGGCTACTTAAAAAGTTAGATATTGATCTACCATTTGATCCAGCAATACCACTCTTGGGGATATACGCAAAAGACTGTGACCTAGGTTACTTCAGAGGCACCTGCACACCCATGTTTATTGCAGCACTGTTCACAATAGCCAAGTTATGGAAACAGCCAAGATGCCCCACCACCGATGAATGGATTAAGAAAATGTGCTATCTATACACAATGGAATTTTATGCAGCCATGAAGAAGAACGAAATGTTATCATTCGCAGGTAAATGGATGGAATTGGAGAACATCATTCTGAGTGAGGTTAGCCTGGCCCAAAAGACCAAAAACCATATGTTCTCCCTCATATGTGGACTTTAGATCAAGGGTAAACACAACAAGGAGATTGGACTTTGATCACATGATAAACTGAAAGTACACAAGGGAGGTATGAGGATAGGTAAGACACCCAAAAAACAAGATAGCATTTGTTGCGCTCAATGCAGAGAAACTAATGCAGAAACTTTAAGGCAACAGAGGCCAATAGGAGAAGGGGATCAGGAACTAGAGAAAAGGTCAGTGTGAGAAAAATTAATTTAGAAAGTAACACTTATGTACAAGAAAGTAATGAGAGGAATCTCACACTATAGCTATCCTTATCTCAAACAGCAAAAACCCTTGTTCCTTCCTATTATGGCTTATACTCTCTCTACAACAAAATTAGAAATAAGGGCAAAATAGTTTCTGCTGGGTATTGAGGGGGTTGTGGGGAGAGGGAGGGGGCGGAGTGGGTGGTAAGGGAGGGGGTGGGGGCAGGGGGGAGAAATGACCCAAGCCTTGTATGCACATATGAATAATAAAATTTTAAAAAAATTTAAAAATATATCAATGACCTTAATATCAGACCCCAAACTCTAAAGTTAGTACAGAATAGAGCAGGGAATACTCTGGAAGCAATAGGTATATGCAAGGACTTCTTCAATAGAACCCCAGCAGTTCAGCAACTAAGAGAAATAACAGACAAATGGGACTACATAAAATTAAAAAGCTTCTGCTCAACAAAAGAAATGGTCTTTAAACTGAAGAGACCACTCACAGAGTGGGAGAAAATATTTGCCAACTATACATCAGACAAAGAACTGATAACCAGAATATACAGGGAGCTCAGAAAAACTAAACTCCCCCAAAATCAATGAACCAATAAAAAAATGGGCAATTGAACTAAACAGAACTTTCTCAAAAGAAGAAATTCAAATGGCCAAAAAATGCTTGAAAAAATGCTCACCATCTCTGGCCATAAAGGAAATGCAAATCAAAACCACACTAAGATTCCACCTCACCACTGTTAGAATAGCCATCATTAAAAACACAACCACCAACATGTGTTGGTGAGAATGTGGGGAAAAAGGAACCCTTGTACACTGCTAGTGGGAATGCAAGCTAGTGAAACCACTCCGGAAAACAATTTGGAGGCTTCTCAAAAAACTAAACATAGATCTGCCATATGATCCAGCAATCCCACTCCTAGGGATAAATTCAAATGAATGCGACTCAATTTACTCCAGAGGCACCTGCACACCCATGTTTAGTGCAACACTATTCACAATAGCCAAGTTATGGAAACAGCCAAAATGCCCCACTACTGACAAATGGATTAAGAAAATGTGGTATTTATACACAATGGAATTTTACTCAGATATAGAAAAGAATGAAATCTTATCATTCACAAGTAAATGGATGGAACTGGAGAACATCACCTTGAGTGAGGTTAGCCAGGCTCAGAATACCCAAAGTCATATGCTCTCCCTCATATGTGGACTTTAGATCTAGGGCAAATGTAGTAATTTTGTTGGACTTGGGTCACATGCTAAGGAGAGAGCATATACAGGAGGAATATGGATAGGTAGGAAACCCAAAACTTGAAAGTGTTTGATGTCCCCACTGCAGAGTAGCTAATATAGTAACCTCAATATAGAGGTCAATATGGGAAGGTGACCAGGAAGTACTGAAGAGGTCAGGTAGAGATGAATCAATTCAGGCTGTAATACACTTGTGCATAGAAGCAATGCTAGGAATCTCTCTGTATAGCTGTCCTTAGCTCAACTAGCAAAAACGCTTTGTCTTCCTTATTATTGCTTATGTCTTCTCTTCAACAAAATTGGAGAAAAGGGCAGAACAGGTTCTGCCTGGAAGCAAGGGGGATTGGGGGACAGGGAACAGGTGGAGGGCAGGGGGGATAAATGGCCCCAACAATGTATGCACATATGAACATATGAATAAAGAAAAAAGAAACAAGAGGAAGATACTATAAAAAAGCTTTAAGATAAAATTCCCTTCTAAAGTAAAGTTTGCTTTCTGTGTTGTTTTGCACTGATTCACAAAAAGTTGGTGAGAACACATTTGAAAATTAAAAAATTACCTTACAAAGTAAGTGCTTTCACATGTTTGTACTGAATGAAGAGAATAATAATGTCCCTGCTATTGCATCTTTCAAAGCATAAGTATTTAGAGTGGCATCTTGAACAATTAAGTTATTTCAACATATTTTTATGGAGGGAAATGCCTAAACTTCCAAGCATGGAAAATTGACCCTATCTGTGACACTGCAAAAACACATGCATTTCAAATATTTTAGAATTAAAGTTTGGTTATACATACCTGGTTTTTTATCTCAGTATATGCTTTAAATTCAAGAAGTTTGAGAGCCATTGTCTCCGGACCTTTGTACAGGACATAATGGAGAGCAGTGTTGCCCTTCCAGTCCTTGATGTTTGGATCTGCACCATTTTGTAAAAGAACGGTCATACATCCTTCACTCTGGGATTGTACAGCCTGTGGGTAGTGTACCAAAAACCAGATTGTCAATTCAATTAACTCAAATAAAACATTCTACAGATTTCACTGATTGGTTATATTTAAGGAAGGTAAATTTACTTTCACTCTGAGTATTTAAATTAAATTCTGCTCATGCCAAAATGGTGGCTGTGGTCTACCTTAATCAGAGGTGTACTTCCATCCTTATCACGGGCATTAATCTGACTCCCATTCTGCAGTAGGAAATCCACCAAGTGTGTGCGTCCATAGAAACTGGCATAATGCAGAACAGTCCTGTAGAAATGAAAGGGATTTTTACAAAATTATAGAGCAATATCTCAAGATACACAATCATTCATATAATTGTAAACATTGCTTATAATTCCTCTGCATTCTAAACAAATATTTCTTTCTTCTAAGAAAAGAAAACACTTATTAGCTCTTATTAACTAACTACATTAAAGAAAACACAGGCTATTTGAACAATAATTTTTGGCACTGGAAGTAGAACATGTGGCCTCTAGCATGTTAAGCAAGTGTTCTCTCACTGAGCTCTATAACCTTCCATCCAGAGAAGCTGATTGAATAAACATTACATGACATTTACATCTAACTCCCCCTCAGTTCAAATCCATCGAGCTAAGGACTTTTAGGCCTCAATTTCCTCATCCAAAAAATGGGAATCAAAAACACTTCTCGTCTTGGTGACACAACTCTGATGTTTCAATGAGAATCTATCGTACACAATACTTACAACAGTTTTTTGCACATAATAGCTCAACATGTTTTAAATATTATTTCTATTATTTCTATTACTTACCAAACAATATTTGAATTAATTGGAATGATATAATTATTCCTACTTTGCAGATATTTTAAGGATTATGCATTTCAATGAATGTAAAGTGCTACTTTTTCAAGTAGAATGAGACACTTGTACTTTGTGGCCCAGACTTTCTGTCCTGTGCTGGAGCTTGTACTCAGGGCCTACACCTTGAGCCACTTCACTAGTCCTTTTTTGTGATGGGTTTTTTGAGATAGGTTTTCATGAACTATTTGCCCAACCTGCTTTCGAATCTCGATCCTTCTGATATTTTTCTCTGAGTAGCTAGGATTACAGGTATGAGCTACCAGCACCCAGCTCAGATCTTTGATTTTTATGGGGTGCATGTAAAGTTGATCTACATAACAAGAGTGCATAGTTAGAGAACATTGAATTTTCTTATTCAAGAACACAGAGCCAGGATCTGGGCACAGCATGATGGGCCTTGTTACTCTGAGAACAAGATGCTGTGACTTCCATGGAGCATTTCAACACAGGCTAAGAGTCTGAGGCAGCTTGCAAATCAGGGCCCTGGCATGGAGGGCAGTGGGGGCTAGACATTGTGTGGGGCCCACTCTGCTCTCAGGGCAAATAGTCACAGAGAATCCTGAGTGCATACCCATAGATAAGGGGGTAGGGACAGTGAGACTCAGAAATTTTGCAGTCGAAGTTGGATGATGCCATTGCCTGTAGTCTGCGTAAATTTAGGAATTAGTTAAAAAAGCAATATGAGCTTGGTACATGGAAAGTGTGATAACTTCCAGTGAGCTCTATTCTCCTCTATCAGGGGAACTAAGTCATGCAGATTCTCCCTTCAGAAATACACAAACTAATGAGTGAAGAAATAGGTGAGAAATACAAATTTGTATTGAGAAGTGAAAGTGGCACTTGTACTAAACAGCTGTGACATAAGTGAAAAAAGGAGGAGGGGGAGATAAATCTCTCCGCTTCAGATTTCCTTATATGATCCTTCATTAAAGAACATACATACATGGGTATAGATTGACATAAAATGGATTTTATCATATTGTAATTTTTGTGTGAAATTGATACACTATGGGAGATAGTTTCCTCATTGTGCACTTTTCTACCACTAATTTAACAATGATTTTTACTGTGTGCATTAAAATAAAATGCAGTATTACTTAATTTTGTTAGTTAAGTCACTTTAAATGGTGGATAAAGAGATTAAAAGGGTAGCTACAGGGGATAGGAAACCAGCTAAAGCCTTGGTCTTGTTTTGCTCCTGGTGAAGATGGCCTGGCGCCGGCCCCTCCAGGTGTGCAGGTCCCAGGTGCCCAGGAGCCTGCGGTGGGAAGAGAGCCGGCACCTGCGTGCAGCACAGCCTGGCCTCCTCGCCCTGGGGCGAGCTGGGGAGGGTGTCCCCGCCTCCCTGTCCCTCTCTCGCTGGCCTTATTACCTCTGCTTCCCGTCTGTGTAATCCACGTCGTAAATCCCTCGGTTGAGGAGCTTCTTTACATCGTCCAGGTCACCCCAATACGCTGCATTGGTGAAGGAATCTCCAAGCTCAGTTGTGTAAGTGAGCTTGTAAGGCTTAGGGCGGTGATGTCCAACACCCAGCAAGGGCTTCTGCTTGTCGCAGAAGCCCTGTGGTGTTCTGGTCTTTACCCAGTAACCAAAGGCCTTCTTCATGGTTGAGGCGGCCGGCCTCACAGGCCCCTTCCTTCCCCGATCACATTTTGTGGACTTCGGAATCCAATAATTTTTGTCTCCGGATTAGCGAACCAACTCTCACCACAGCGTCCCAACACAGAGCTCTGTGAGGAGTAACTGTCAAGTGGCAGAAACAGTTGGCTTAACGGTCGTCGCCAAGCAACACAGGTAAACACAAGTGCGCGTGTTGAGTGCCAATGCGCATGCGCGTGTCAAAGCTGTAACCGGCCCACAGCCAACGGTGCCCAACTGCGCATGTGCCAAGCCCAGACTATCAAATCGCAGATGGAGGGCTGAAGAGCATTCAAATTTCAAAGTGTATTATATATATCTATCAAAATGTCATTATTAAACATTTTGTATAATAAAAAAGAGGAAAAAATCTCAATGGAGCACCAGCCTCAGACAGCTGGTAGTCAGCGATGCTCAACTGCACATGTGGCAGTCCCTACCTGTTGGGATGTCAAAACAACCCGAGCCCACCCAAGCATGCCTTCCAAACTCAAAGTCAAAGTGCATGTTAAACATGATTGAAAATTTCATAATGCAACCCATTGTTCTTTTACAAAACAAAATTTAGATGTCAATGGATCAACATGTTAATTGACAGGTAAAAGTAATATCCAATCAGAGGAGCAAACCATGACCCAAGGAAATAAGTTTAGAAGATATACAACTTGTTTGCATTTCAAACCTCTTTTACCTTACCACTCATTTAGTATGTACTTTGGCTATTAGTATATATCAGTGTTCATGTTTTTAAAGAAACATTCTGTCACATGCCTTCAAAAAATTCTTACCTTCGTTTTCTTCTTCTAATTCTGATTCTAGTTCTTCTTCTGATTCATATACAGCCCCAGGTAACCAAAATCCACATTTCTGTATGATACGTTCAGTAATTCTCTGTCAAAATTAATATCAATAAAGAGTTGCAAAATTTCCTTAAACATTTTACAAAAATATGTCTAAATACTCAATTTTGAAAGCAACTTGGCTTTCAAACAGTAATTCAATAGAAACCTCAAACTTGGTCTCTAGATTAATCCAATTCTTCACCTTCATGTGGCTACTGTTTCTTGAAATAAACTGGAACATGACAGGAAACATGCAAGAAAAAATATTTATTTGGCCATTTTAACAAAGAAACTCACTTCAGAATACTCACTATGGTAATTAACACAAAAAATAAGATGGTGTTTTACAAAAATACATATGTGAACACATTCTTAATAGTACAATTTTAATAAAGTATTGAACAATGGAGGCAAATGTGGATTCAAAGCATCCACTGTTTTAAACTCTAAACAAGAAGAGTTGAGGATAACACAGGAGAGAGTATATTCTGAAGAGCAAGAGAGGAAGAACATTGGGAATCACAAATGAAGAGGCAGGATGGCAGAGAAGCATAGAGAACCCAAGGAAACAGAGAAAAGCAGCAGAGTTCCAAGCCCATCCCAAGCTTCCTCAAAAGAAGAGGGGAAAACATAATCACAGGGTAAGCTACAAGGTCCCGGTGACAGACTGAAAAGTCTAGCTATGAGATAAAATGTCATTTCTTGCAATCCTCAACTCAGTGCAGAATTTGGTCAGATTATTGACAGCTTGGGTGCGGAAGGCTAACCTTGATGAAGAAAACCATTCTGTCACTTCCCTTATCTCACAGGGGTATAGTACGATGCCATCTAGACTGAGGGCCTACTTTTTCAGATTCAGTTTCAGATGCAGTTCATCTGGGGGCTTGCAAACAAGGAAAGATCAGGGCTGATTGAGCATTAGTACAACCTGCCACAGGGTCTGGGTAAGAGACAGCTATGAGAGGTGGTTGTAGAGATTGAAAGGGTCTGACATGGTCCTGCAGTGATGTTCAAGGAGTAGGGAATACTGGGAGAAAAGAACACAGCTGTCAGAAGCCCTACCTTACCTTACAAAGAGCACTTCCCATTGCATGAGGATCATAGCTGAAATAGAGAACCAAGCTTGTGCAGGACACATTCCTTGGCTTTCAGGACCTTCCACCTGGCTGGTTGTGTTGGCTACCAGGTATGTCAGAGGACATTGAACCCAAACCATCCAAATCACATGATATCCAAAGCCTCCTTCACCACACACACACAATGGGGAGATAAATTGCTGTGCAGGGTCTGAAATCACTGAATGGCATGCGTTTCCCAGTTGAAGCTGAGGGACACAGATACCAGGCCTTCCAACTCATGTGATTTCCATAGCCTTGACTCTCAAACAAAGAGGCTTATTGCATCGCAGGGTATGAAAGCATCAAGACCCACCTCCAGTGGGTCTTGCAAACCAGTATATAATAGAAGGCACTCTGGGTGAAGTACCCAAGCCCACAGACTCTGAATTATATAACTCCCACGGACTTTTCCTGTCCACATGGAGGTGAAAGGCTAGATGGGATGTGTAAGCCTTGGGAACAGCAGGCAGAATGATTCAGTTCCTGAATTCTCCCCTAGGCAGTGCACAACTCAGTCCTTTGTTTGCTATCCCCCTCTGCTGCATTTAGGAGTGACATCAAGGTGTGGATGCTTGATAGCCCTGGGGACACAAAGTAGGTGAGGAAGCTATGAAGCCATTGGGGACCTGAATGCTCATCAATATGTAAAACTGTCTTCAGTCAGCAATAGTTCTCATAACTCAAAAAAGGGATACTTCTATACTGCAGTGAGAAATAGCACCTCAACCTGGCTTCTATACTGTCCTACATAAAGACTGAAAATATTTCTACTGAACTAGTATTGTTCATTCAAACTTAAAATCCAATGATTTGGTCTATGATGTACAAATATCTATGCAAAACCACAAGAAATAGGAAAAATAAATTCAAGGCAGCAAAAACCCCTTTCAAATGTTAAAATTCCATTATAACAAACACTTATGTCAGTGTAACGAAAGAAATTTCAAAGAATTAAAATAAATATCTATAAGAATGATCAATGAAATTAAAGAGGAAAGAATTAATTCCTAACAGATTTCAAGAAAACTAAAAGAATGAGGTGAATGAAATAAGGAAGAAAATGCAGGACATGAAAGAAGGATTCAATAAAATATAGAAATTCTGTAAAAAAATAAAATGAAATTGACATTCTGGAATTGAACTCATGAAGTCAAATAAAAAAATCTCAGTTGAAAGTCTCTTCAGTAGACTGAACCAAATCAAAGATGATATCAGAACTTGAAGAAAACGTAGATGTGTTAGAACATGCACATGAAGATGGAGGAAGTAACCTAACGTAAGAATGGATCATGCAAAACCATTGGTACATCATTAAAAGAGCAAATCTATAAATCATGGGCAAAGAAGAGAGAAAATGTCTAAGCTAAAGGCATAGAATACATACTCAATAAAAAATAGCAGAAAACTTACCAAACTTTGAGAAACAGGTGATTATCCTGGTAAAAGCTGTTGTCATTCAAAACAAACAAGACCAGAAATGAATCTCCCACATTATATTACATTTAAAACATTAGGCATAGAGAAAAAAGGGAGAATATTTAAAGCTGCAAGAGAAAATCCTCAATGGCAATCCTAATGACAAAACCATAAGAATAACAGCAAATTTCTCAAGAGAACCTTTGAAAGCATAGAGGACATAGAATGATGTGCTTCAAGATCTGAAAGAAAATAACTGCCAACCTCAACTACCCAGAAAAGTGTTCCTTTGTAATTGAAGAAGAAATAAAAACACAACATTTCATGATAAACAAAACTAAAGCAACTACTAACCATTATACCAGCACTGCAGAAGAATCTAAAAGCATCCTACACAGGAAAGAGAAATGAACCCCTGATAATTAGAGAAAGGAACCTCACTGTACAGGTTGATTAGCAAATGACTGGTAAGGAAGAACCAAGCACTGCAAAACCAATAAAATTACAGGAATAATTACATACCTTTCAATAATAACTCTGAATGTAAATTATCCCAATTCTTCAATCAAAAGACACAGACTGGCAGGGGGATTGCAAAAAAGTACTGATTATTTGTTTTCTACAAGAAATTGGGATACACAAACATAGACTTAGAGGGAAAGTATGTGGGAAAAAAATTTCCAAGCAAATCGAGCTCAGAAGTAATCAGGAATAGCTGTACTCATGTCTGATAAAGCAGATATCAAATAAAAATCAGTCAGAAGAGCTACATCATGTTGATGAAAGGTCAGTTCAGCAGGAGGAGATAACAATTGTAAATATATGTGTACCAAATGTCTCCAAACCCAATTTCAAAAGGCAAGCGCTGGTGGACAAAAAAACACTGATAGACGAGCACAGCAATATTGGGTGATTTTAATGCTCCATTATCTCCAATAGACAGGTCATTCAGACAAAAATTAACAAGGACACTTCGGAATTAAATGATGCTACAGATAAAATGACCTTAACAGACATCCACAAAATGCTATAGATAGCAGCCACAAAATTAACATGTCTCTCAGCAGCCCATGTGACTTTCCCCAAAATAGATCACATCACAGGACCTAATGCAAGGCTTCCCAATTATAATAAAATTGAAATAAATTTCTGAATTTTATCAGACAACAAGGAAATAAAACCAAAAATAAATAACCAGAAAAACTACACAAAACACTGAAACATATGAGACTGAGTGACTCACTCTTATGTGATCACTGGGTCATCAGAGAAGTGAGGGGAGGTTTAAAAAGCATCCTAGAATGAAATGAAAGTTAAAACACAAATTATCAGAAACTTATGGATACATCAAAGGCAGTAGCAAAAATGAATTTTATAACTATGATTTCTTTCATGAAAAAATAAGAGCAATATGAAAAATATCCCAAGAGACACCTTAATCTCTGAAAAATAAAAAGCTAAACAAAAAACAATAAGCTAAACCAGAAACCAATAATGGGAAAGAAATGATATTTAGTCAGACTTTGATAAAACTGAGACTAACTGACAATACAAAGACTCAATGAAACAAAATGATAGTTCTTTGAAAGATAAAAAAAGGTTTGGTTTGAGAAACCCTTCATCATACAAATCAAAAGGAAGAGTTAGAATACCCAAATTTCTAAAATTAGAGATGAGAAGGGATACTACTATAACCACCAATGAAATTTACAGGCTCCTTAGGCACTACTTTGAAAACTTAAATTCTAATAAAATGGAGAAAAGACAGTCTCTTCAATAAATGCTGCTGGTAAAAGTGGTTACCTGCCTGCCAAAAACTGAAACTAGATCCATGTTTATTACCCTGTACTAGTATCAACTGAAAAGGGATCAAGGACCTTTATATCAGACCCAAAACTCTGAAGTTAGTACAGGGAAGAGCAGGGAATACTCTGGAAGCAATAGGTATAGGCAAGGACTTCCTCAATAGAACCCCAGCAGTTCAGCAACTAAGAGAAAGGATGGACAAATAGGACTACATAAAGTTTAAAAGCTTCTGCACAATAAAAGAAATGGTATCTAAACTGAAAAGACCACCCACAGAGTGGAGGAAAATACTTTCCAGCTATACATCAGACAAAGGACTGATAACCAGAATATACAGGGAGCTGGAAAAAAACTAAACTCCCCAAAAATCAATGAACCAATAAAGAAATGGGCAACTGACCTAAAAAGAACTTTTTCAAAAGAAGAAATTCAAATTGTGAAAAAAACCACATGAAAAATGATTACCATCTCTTGCCATAAAGAAAATGCAAATCAAAACCACACTAAGATTCCACCTCACCTATCACCAAAAAACATCACCAACCACAGGTGTTGGCAAGGATGTGGGGAAAAAGGAACCCTCATAACTGCTGGTGGGAACGCAAGCTAGTGCAACCCCTCTAGAAAATAGTATAGAGGCCTCTTAAGAAAACTAAACATGATCCAGCAATCCCACTTCTAGGGTACACCCAAAGGAATGTGACTCAGGTTACTCCAGAGGCACCTGCACACCCATGTTTATTGCAGCACTATTCACAATAGCTAAGTTATGGAAACAGCCAAGATGTCCCACTACTGACAAATGGAGTAAGAAAATGTGGTATTTATACACAGTGGAATTTTACTCAGCCATGAAGAAGAATGAAATCTTATCATTCACAAGCAAATGGATGGAACTGGAGAACATCATCTTGAGCAAGTGTAGCCAAGCTCAGAAGAACAAAAATAGTATGTTCTCCCTCATATGTGGACTTTAGATCTAGGGCAAATGCAGTAATTTTGTTGGACTTGGGTCACACACTAAAGGGAGAGCACATACGGGAGGAATGGGGATAGGTAGGAAACCCAAAACTTGATAGCGTTTTATGTCCCCCACTGCAGAGGAACTAATATAGTAATCATAAACTGGCAGAGGCCACTATGGGATGGTGACTGGGAAGTAGTGAAGAGGTCAGGTAAAGATGAATCAATTCATGTTGTAATACACTTGTGCATGGAAGCAACGCTAGAAATCTCTCCGTATAGCTATCCTTATCTCAACTAGCAAAAATGCTTTGTTTTTCTTATTATTGCTTATGTCTTCTCTTCAACAACATTGGAGAAAAGGGAAGAACAGGTTCTGCCTGGAAGCAAGGGGGGTGTGGGAATAAGGGATAGGGAGGGGAGCAGGGAGGAGAAATTACCCAAACAACGTATGCACATATGAATAAATGAATAAAGAAAAACAACACATGAGCATCTCAATAGATGCATAAAAAAGCCTTTGAACAATTCTACAATGTAAGAGGGTATTTAAACATAATAAAGACTATGTATGATAATGCTATAGCCAACATGATACTAAATGGGAAAAAAACTGAAAGCATGTCTTATAAGGTCAGAAGTAGACCAGGGTGTCCACTCTCTCCATTCTTACTCAATGCAGTACAATAAGGCAAGACAAAGACATAAAAGGATACCTATAGGAAAGCAAGAAGTCAAATTATGCTTTTTGGAGTTGATCTAACACTTAAAAGACCTTAAGTGTTCCACCAAATTTTTCTTGGATCTGATAAGCATTGTTGACAAAGTAGCAGGATACAAAATCAACATGCAAAGAAAGAAACTGAGGAGGACACTAGAAAATGCAAAGAACTTTGATGTCTATGGTTTGGTTGAATTAATATTGTGAAAATTGCTATACTACTAAAAGCAACCTACAGATTCTATGCCATCCACACGAAATTCCAATGTCATGTTTTGCAGAAATGGAAAAGTCAATCCTAAAATTCATGTTTGAAGCACAGAACACAGTGGGTAGCCAAAGCAATCATGAGTATCAATCATGGTGGTATCTAAGTATCAGACTTTAAATTATCCTACAGATCCATAGTAACAAAAACAGCATGGTATTATCACCAAGACAGACACATGAACCAGTGAAATCGAATGGAAGATATAGAAATAATGCTACCCAGTTACAGCAGTCTGATTCTTTAGAAGGGTGCCAAAAATTATATTGAAGAAAAACAGAGTCTTTAAAAATGCTGCCAGGAAAACAGGATATTCACATGGATAAGACTGAATTTATACCCTATCTATAGAAAAATTAATTCAACATGCATCAAAGATCTAAATCCTGAAACACTGAAACTACTAGAGGACAACTTGAAGAAGACCATTGAAGATATAAGCTTAGGGAACACCTTTCTGAATAGGACTATAATTCATCAGGAAATAGGACCAATTGATAAATGGGATTGCATCAAATTAAAAACTTCTATGAAAGTAAAAATGTCGATACTCCCCAAAGTAATCTACATGTTTAATGCAATTCCCATCAAAATTCCAATGACATTCATTAAAGAGATTGAAAAATCTACTGTTAAATTTATATGGAAACACAAGAGGCCACGAATAGCCAAGGCAATACTCAGTCAAAAGAACAATGCAGGAGGTATCACAATACCTGACTTCAAACTATATTACAAAGCAATAACAATAAAAACAGCATGGTACTGGCACAAAAACAGACATGAAGACCAGTGGAACAGAATAGAGGATCCAGATATGAAGCCACACAACTATGAGCAACTTATCTTTGACAAAGGAGCTAAAAATATACGATGGAGAAATAGCAGCCTCTTCAACAAAAACTGCTGGGAAAATTGGTTAGCAGTCTGCAAAAAACTGAAACTAGATCCATGTATATCACCCTATACCAAGATTAACTCAAAATGGATCAAGGATCTTAATATCAGACCCCAAACTCTAAAGTTGATACAAGAAAGAGTAGGAAATACTCTGGAGTTAGTAGGTATAGGTAAGAACTTTCTCAATGAAACCCCAGCAGCACAGCAACTAAGAGATAGCATAGATAAATGGGACCTCATAAAACTAAAAAGCTTCTGTTCATCAAAAGAAATGGTCTCTAAACTGAAGAGAACACCCACAGAGTGGGAGAAAATATTTGCCAGCTATACATCAGACAAAGGACTGATAACCAGAATATACAGGGAACTTAAAAAACTAAATTCTCCCAAAACTAATGAACCAATAAAGAAATGGGCATGTGAACTAAACAGAACTTTCTCAAAAGAAGAAATTCAAATGGCCAGAAAACACATGAAAAAATGCTCACCATCTCTAGCAATAAAGGAAGTGCAAATTAAAACCACACTGAGATTCCACCTCACCCCTGTTAGAATAGCCATCATCAGCAACACCACCAACAACAGGTGTTGGCGAGGATGCGGGGAAAAAGGAACCCTCTTACACTGTTGGTGGGAATGTAGAATAGTACAACCACTCTGGAAAAAAATTTGGAGGCTACTTAAAAAGCTAGACATTGATCTACCATTTGATCCAGCAATACCACTCTTGGGGATATACCCAAAAGACTGTTACTCCAGAGGCACCTGCACATCCATGTTTATTGCGGCACTATTCACAATAGCCAAGTTATGGAAACAGCCAAGATGCCCCACCACTGACGAATGGATTAAGAAAATGTGGTATCTATACACAATGGAATTATATGCAGCCATGAAGAAGAACAAAATGTTATCATTCGCTGGTAAATGGATGGAATTGGAGAACATCATTCTGAGTGAGGTTAGCCTGGCTCAAAAAACCAAAAATCGTATGTTCTCCCTCATATGTGGACATTAGATCAAAGGCAAACACAACAAGGGGATTGGACTATGAGCACATGATAAAAGCGAGAGCACACAAGGGAGAGGTGAGGATAGATAAGACACCTAAAAAACTAGCTAGCATTTGTTGCCCTTAACGCAGAGAAACTAAAGCAGATACCTTAAAGCAACTGAGGCCAATAGGAAAAGGGGAACAGGTACTAGAGAAAAGGTTAGATCAAAAAGAATTAACCTAGAAGGTAACACCCACTCACAGGAAATCAATGTGAGTCAATGCTCTGTATAGCTATCCTTATCTCAACCAGCAAAACCCCTTGTTCCTTCCTATTATTGCTTATACTCTCTCTTCAACAAAATTAGAGATAAGGGCAAAATAGTTTCTGCTGGGTATTGAGGGGGGGAGCGGGAGGGGGCGGAGTGGGTGGTAAGGGAGGGGGTGGGGGCAGGGGGGAGAAATGAACCAAGTCTTGTATGCACATATGAATAATAAAAGAAAAATGAAAAAAAAAAAATCTTCTATGAAGCAAAGTAAATGACTGCCAGTTAACTTACAAAATGGGAGTAATACTCATAATATCATCAGATAAAGGATTAATATCTAAAGCATATAATGATCTCCATAGATTAACAAAGGAAAAAATCCAATTAACAAATGGTCAAATTAATTGAACAGAAAGTTCTTAAATGAAGAAGTACAAATCACCAATAAATGCATGAATAAATTTACTTGTCCATAAAGGAAATATAAATCAAAATGACTCTGAGATTCCATCACACTTCTGTTACATTGGAAATCTTCAAGAAAATAATCAAGTGTTGGTCAGAACACCAGGGTAAAGGAACCCTGAAATACTGTTGGTGGTAATACAAAGTACTGCACCTCCTATGGAAAGCTGTATGGTGTTTCTTGCAAAAAAACAAAACTAAGGGAGAAGGAGGGGGCAGGGGGTGTTAGGGAGGAGGTGAGGGGAAGGGGGGAGAAATGACCCACACATTGTATGCACATATAAATAAAAGAAACAAAACAAAACAAAAATAAAAATACCAGGTCATCCTGCTATACCACCACTGGGCATATATCCAAAGTTTGCATAGAATAAATATACCTCCTCATCCATCTGTATAGCAGCACTATTCACAATAGTCAAACCACAGCATCAGCCTAGATACCCATTAACCAATGAAGGGATACAGAAAATATGATATATATACAGAACAGAGTATGATTTAGCCATAAAGAAGAATGACATTATGTAGCTTGAACAAAATGGGTGAAACTAAAGACCATATTAAGTGAAATAACACAGACTGAGAAAGATAAGTGTCACATGTTCTCTCTCATGTATGGAATCTGAACATTTAAATAATTAAGGACATGAGAGTTAAACTAGGGGACTGCTTGAGGGCAGAGGTCAGGAGGAGTTTGAGGATGAGAAGAGACAGTGAAGGAGGGGTAGGCATGATGCACGTACTGCATACACATGTGTGAAAATGGATCAAAACCAATTAATATTTTATTAAAGGGGGAGGGCAGATAAGAAACACTAATGGAGAGTATGAGTTCTATCAAAGTATATTATATGCATGCGTGGAAATATCACAATGAGACCATTTTATATAACTGACATGTGCTAATGAAAAATAATTTTTAAAAAAGCTGGGGCTATGTCTTAAAAGGTATAGGGCCTGCATAGCAGGCCTGAGTTTAAATTGAGTTCAAACTCTGGTTCCATCCACAGAAAAAAAGAATAAAAGCATTAGACAACTAAAATAGTTCCAATGCCAGAAACTGTCATAGTGTTGTAATAAGATATTTCACTTCAGAAGAAAATTCAGAGTATGACGTATTGAATTTAAATAGGACCTGTTAGAAGCTATATTCATTTATGTAAATAAGTGCTTATATTTTTTGGTGAAAATTTAACTGAAAAAATTATTAAGAAGTAATAAAATCTTTTCTTAAGGCGATGTTAAAACAGAGCTTGAAAATACTAAATATGGTAGGTAACTCTTTCCTAATTAAGAAAGAAATACATAAAACTGTAGCAAATCTTAATGCGAAGGGAAATATATGAAGTTTTCATTTTTATGCATCTGAAATGAAGCAGCCCTTTATTTGCACATTTCCTTGTCTGTACACTGCAACAAGGATTATGAACACAAATGTCTTTTTTCATAAATGGAGAACAGGAAGGTAAAATTGATCCTGTCTTGGGGTTGGTAAAAGTGGGTGGGGATATAAGGTAATGTTGTAGGAGGGTGAAGTGGTTGAATCATTTAAAATCTCATCAGGAAGGGCTCAATTGCCAATGCACAACATTCCTGGAGGATATTTCTATGAAAAGTTTTTTGAAACTTGCCACAGTCCAAATTAGAAATATATTTTCCCTTCCAACTTCTCTATTGCCTTTGGCACTGCCACCACTTCAGTGTTCTCAGGTACAACAAAATGTCCTCTACATCTATTAAGTCACCAAATATCCCTTGAGATCATTTTGTCTTATATAGAAGACATATTTTGTATTTCACAAAGGGGTTTGATATTTCTGACCCCATTTCATCATCACACACACCTGAGACATAGTACCATCTTGGAGACATAATACTCTGTATTTAAATAGGTTAAATAATTTTTCCAAGAAATTGTAGACTTTAAAGGACTGAACCAGGATTCTGATAATTCTTTTACTTTCAACTAAAATGCTAGCACCATTGTACAGCAGCTCCTTATGCATAATAGATCCAGGCATTCTAACCTATTTCCAGGTCAATCACTGTTAAAGAAGTCATCATTTCACTAATGTTACCAGAAACATTACTTTCCAGAGGTACTCAAATTATCAAACTTTTGAAAATGGTTGCAAGTCATTAACAGACCACAACACCAATCAGTTATCCTAGCACCAAATATAACATATAATTCTTCATGTTCTTCGTTTTCTTGAGCCAAACTTGGATACAAGTTTAGTACACCAAAATGGTTTTTGAAAATTTCTTTAAGAATCACAATTATCAAATTTGATAAAATGATTATACTATTGACCATTATTCATGTCCTAACATGGGCACATGTTTCTAACATTCAGATGTAGATTCATTTCCCCATTCTGCCATTTACAGACATATCTGCTGACAGGTAAGAACTGGAAGAGATGATAGAAAGAGCCACATAAAATTATTCCAATACTTCAAAATGATTAGCATACTTGGTTGGTAGTGTCGCTCAAGCGGGTAAGAGGATTTGCCCAGCAAGCGTGAGGCCCTCAGTTCAAACCCCAGTGCCATCAAAAATGTGATTATTATACAAATAGACTACTATCCATTAGATTACAGTCTATCCTTTTGAGTTTAGAGCATGTTTAAAATACTCATATTTTAAGAAATTTAAATTAATTCCTTGTTATAGTTTGAATGTTTGCATGACTGGTATTTGCACAAATTATTTATTGTGATTTATAATGGTAGTTCACTTTTTAGTAGTAACTTAAGTAGATGGGTTGGAATTAGAAACTTTTTATTACATCTTATTTATAGGATATCAATTCTATTTATCAAATATCTGACAAAAATTAAGCTTCTTTCACAAAAGATAGGACAATGATATCTATAAATCTTATGTGGCCAAGGCTGATAAATCAAAGTAACATTCGGATATGAAATAGTAATATGTAACTAAATTTGCCAACGATTGGGACAGTCATCATCTGAAAAAGAGACACTGAAAATTTCCATCAAGGTAACATTTATGCTACAGGTGAATCATTTTTGGAAGGTGCAAGATGGAAGAAACAAAATGATAAAATGTTTAAAATCACCATTAACATAGGAAAATCTAAATAATTTAACTCAAATTCTAAAGTGATATATGAAATATCTCTGGTAATTTCAGTTCTAACACATTTTAAAGTCCATGAAAAACAGCGCCAAACAATTTTGATAATATTTGCTGGTTTTTTTCATAGAAATGAAGTAAGTTTGAACATCATTGTTTGTACCCTAAACCCACGGTGTCATTCTGCAGGAGATCAATCTCCTGATAGGACCTGGGTTTCATTCCTTGACCCTATTCAATCTCTCTACAACACTGAAGTCAAGATTAGAATGAAAGGAAGACTTAAAACTTTCAGCTTGACATTACAGACCAGTAATAAGAAACTACAAATTTTTACTCAGTGCGAATGATCACTAAGGGGTCAAAACTGCTATATGGCTGGCTCTTAATATCAATTGATTAGTCATAAGACAAAAAATTGCTGATATGTTTCACCATGTAAAAATGTTATACAAATGGAAATATAGTCAATAATCACACAATTTTCGATAAAAATCTAAGGATGAGCTAGAAGTTATTGTCATTTTAAAAGCATTCTAACCAGCATAACTAGCTTAAATGCTTTTAAAATTAATTATCAAATTATGATCTGTAGATTATGGTAGTCACGAAGGTAATTTTATTAAACAAACAGTAACATTGTTAAGACAAAGAAAGGACTATTAAAATTTAGTTTCTTACATACCTCTTGCTGCTTAATTTTCCCTATATTGGGTCTTCTTGGTCTTATCTCTAATGAGTCTTCTGAGTCTAGTTCTGTGGATAGATCCACATAGTTTGTGAAAATTAAATAATTAGAAAAAAGGAAATAATTAGAACAGGTAGATAAAATAAGTCTTTTATACCAGTAGAAACTACTTAAATTATTAGTGAAAAAAGTTGTATTTTTATATGCATTTAAGAATTTCAATTAAGCTTAATGTTTAGCTGAATATCTATTTCTTTAGAAAATACTTATAATTACCCAGAACTTCAGGAGACCACTTGCATAGATTCTACAAGTCACCAGAATCTCAAACATTCATCCAGAGTACCAGGTGAATACCTACTCCATATGAGTGGACATTCACTCAAAGATAAAAATTTAAAGTACCACCATAGAAATGAACAAATTCATACAGCACTTTATCCTCTACTTCATAGTTGCAACTGTTATACAACCCAATGATCAATTTCTACATCAAAATTACTGTTATTTTTTTCAGGTTTATTTACTACTACCATGTTCCTTACATCTGAAATGACTCCATCAATTTTTTTTCTTTTTAGACTCATACAATATTTCTAGTCTTTTCTTCCTTGTGGCTTTATTTCCCTCAATACGACTTGCTTTCTTTGAGACTACATGAGCGTTTCACTTATTTTTCAACTCTACATTTATCACTCATAATGTAAATTGTTTAAGTGTTTATCCTGTTTGCTCCTGAAATGGAGCATACAGTCTCTTTTGTAAAAGCCATCTTTTCAATTTTGCATATGGCAATTGTATTCCTGGTATGTGCTGGCACTGTGATTTACTGTAAATAAAAGGTGTTAGGGCAAACAGCATTTAGGCCTAGAGATGGAGAGTTAGGAAGAACTCAGATTGTGATACCACTCTGTAAATCTAAGATGCCCAGACAGATTTTAAAGAGTGGTCCATGTTCATATTTGTCTTGGAGATAGGTCCTTCTATATGAGGTGGTAGATGGATGTGAGGGGGTGTATGAATAACTGGAAGATGAATTAGTAAAACACAACAGTGTAAAAATAAGAATTATTGGGGAGTGAACTGAGAGAATGTTTTCAGGAACATATAAGCCATAAAGTTGTCAGTGCCCATTTAATTTTTGTTAAACTTTTAAAAAGGACAAGAATGTATTCTTGGAGAACTGGACTCTGGTTATTATGTAATCAAAGGTAGTAAATGAGATGTGAAAGTTGCTTCCCCAACTTTTACTTGCTTATGTGTATTTATCAATTTTCTATTTCACATTTTCAAGGTTGGTGTAACTCATTTAGATGTTTTCAATGTGTGACTTCTTATTTTGTGACAGAGGCTATCAAATAACACAAGAAAGGAACTACCAAAGCTCTTAGTTGTTTGTGTGTATTTACACATTTTCTATTTAAAATATTCAAAATGAGGAATCTCATTTAGATGTTTAAATTTTGGGCTTCTTATTTCTACACTTCTAGAAACAAGCATAGGCTTGGGAGTCATAGTGTTTTTGATTAGCTTGAGCTAACCAAATGACTATGGGTTCCATTTGAAAACCAAATGAAAGAAATAAAAAAAAGATGAAAAAGGAGGAAAAAGAAAGACTAGCAAACAAGGTACTTTTTTTGTAAATAACTGGATTTGCAATTCATATTTACTGTATACTATCAAATTTGATTTACTCTTACAGATCAGATATGATCATGCCTGATTAACATCACTGAATTAAGTGGTCCATGGAGTTGAAAAAAGTTGGGATGTAGCTAATGAGTACACTAAGTGAGCTAGAGTAGTAAACATGCAATATATTTAAAAGATTCATTCTTGCTACGTGTGCAGGCGAGTCCAGACCTCCTGTGCTCAAGGAGCCAATTCCCTTAGCTTCCCATGTGTCTATGACTACACTTGGGCTTCATGGCACCCAGCTCTCTGAAAAGTATTTTAAATTCCAGTACACTCTCACAAACTTCATCATTATCTTGTGTAAATCCCCAACATGCATAGCAGATTCCAAACTAGGAAGCTGAGGATACTGAAACATAAAAGCCAGAGCATCTAATTTGAACCTTACATTTAACCTTACATTTAATCTTTTTCATGTGCTTATGAATAACTTGTTTGGAAGATGGATGCCAACATAGACATTGGCATTATGGCAGTACTTATGTGAAATCACACATTCAATTTGGGAAACAAAGAATAAGGAATGTGAAGACTAGGAGAATTTCAAATATTTTAATATACTTCATTCAGAGTAATTTTATTGCATATTACCTGGTATGAATGGTTGTACTTCTGTCATTCCTTTTGTGGAATCATTCATGTCCATTGTAGGCTGGATGGATTTTGAAACAAGGTATTTAATAAATGTAAAATTCAAGCAATATGTACTTATAATTCAAGAAACAACAGAAAAGTTTTACCTTCAAATGAGGACATTCCTCAGCATATACTGAAAAGCAAAAGGGAATATAATCATTACCGTATAAATATGACAGTGCAAACAACACAGTCTTAGTTAGGATAGAGCTGAATTCTCATGCTCAGATATCAACATTGTTACTTTAGGTATTGGGTTTGGGGTTTTATTCTTCTTACTGGCTAGGACAGCAACATGATAGAAACATACTGAAGAAAAACTAAGGATACAGAGTGAATAAAATACAAAGTTAGGATTTCAAAAGTAAAGTGATGTTCCAAATGATTGTGACTAAAATAGAAAAGTGTTCACATATGAAATAAACATGTTAATTGACAGGTAAAAGTAATATCCAATCAGAGGAGCAAACCATGACCCAAGGAAATAAGTGTCAAAGATGATAGTAGGATGAAGCAGCATACTTCTTTAGGGGAAAACATCAGAAACCATAATGCCACAAGAATTCATCACATTCTTCATTTTGTCCAGTAACTTATTAAGGACAAATTATAATACCAGTAGAATGGAATTTGTAATTCACTTTTTATCAAAGAAAGTTTCTGAATTAATCAACTTTGAGTATATCATGAAAAATTAGTTCATAAAATATTCCCTTTTTATGCAGGCATTTGAACTATTGCCATTATTTCTGGCAATCTCTATTTTACCCACCTTCCATTTTTGATCCAAATGTTATATGATCTGATTCTAAAATATAGATTAGCCCCATTTTGCTAGAGTAATATGTTGATAAGCAGGAAACATTCTATTCAGAAATACCCTACAGAACTGTATTAAGGTATCAAAATTTTTCAAAACTTATTCAAAAATAATGAGAAATGTTTTACAGATTCTCAAAGAAATTAATTAGGAATGTGGAGTAGAATTATTAGCCACTTTAAATTCTTCAATGTGAATCAAATTTAATATGGGACAGATTTCAGCCAACTTGACCTGTGGTCCTCAACTTCTCCAGAATGTGCTCATGTCATGATCCATTACCTGGATGAACATATTTGACAGACAGCACTTTGGCATGAAAAGTGTGGATTAGGAAGAAGAGATAGCTTCAGCTGACTCAGCCTCCAAAACATGTAGTTGATTGTAAATCTGCAAGAAACTTTAGAATAAAACTCTGTCACAGACATGTTTCTGTAGTAAAGGAAATACTTGGTGAGGGAAAGGAGTGTGAAAAGCCTCACACTGTGAAAGAAAAGACAATGGTGTTCAACATCTTAAGGGTGATGTACCACTCCCACCCACAAGATTAGAAAATCACTGCACTCCAAGTAGCATTAATAAGAATGAACGTGAAATGTATGAGGTTATCTGTCTACAGAAGTGACCCTCAGCAAGAAATGCCTTCTGTGGTTATTATCTATAAGAAGAGTAGAACAAAAAAAGAAAAGCACAAATGACCCCACTAAACAGGTCAGGGCTGGAAATGTGGATGAGGCAAACTGACTTGAGGCCTTGAAATTTATGAATTCTGAAGAAATTTCAAAATGGCAATAGAAAGGACAAGAGTAAACTGTGAGGTGTGCTGCCTTTATTGATGAAGTGGAGGGTGTAGCCACTGTTAGAAAATGAAGCTGACCAGCAAAGTTGTAAAGGAAATGCAAATCAAAACCACATTAGGGTTCTGCCTCACTCCTGTTAGAATGGCGATCATCAAGAACACAGGCAACAAATCTTGGTAAGGATGTGGGAAAAAGGAATCCTCATATGCTGTTGGTGAGAATGTAAATTAGGACAACCATTATGGAAAACAATATAGAGGCTCCTGTAAAAACTAAAAATAGAACTGACATATGATTCAGCACTACCAGTCCTGGGAATATGCCTGAAAGGATGTAAGTCAAGCTATCTTAAAGGCACTTACACACTCATGTTTATTGTAGCATTATTCACAATATCTAATGTAGGTTAAAAGCCAAGATGCCCCACTACTGATGAATGCAGTAAGAAAATGTGGTCCTTGTATACAATGGGATTTTATCCAGTTATAAAGAATGAAATTTGTCATTTGCAAGTAAATGGATGGAACTGGAGAACATCAACTTAAGTGAAATTAGCCAGGTTCAGAAAGCCAAAGGCCATGTGCTTTTTCTCATATGTGGAATATAGACCTAATATCAATGCAGCAATATTAGGAAAAAGAGGTCATGCTAAGGAGAGGTCACATACAAGAGGGGGAGGGTAAAACAAAGAACTTAAGAAGGTGTCTATGGTTGATGTATTTTCTGTACAAGAATTAATATAGAATCTTTAAACCTGTTGCAATCACCATAAGAAGGGAACTAAGACAGAAAGGAGAAAATAGAGAAGATGAACCAATTTGTGTTATGATACATATATACATGAAAAAGCCACAAGGAAATTAAGCTATCTTAAACAAACAAAAATATGTTTTTCACAAAAATGTAAAACAGGAGGGCAGAACAGGTCCTGTCTGGGGGACTGATTCTAGTTGGAGAGAGATTATGTGGGGAGAATGTGTAGAAGGGTGACTATGGTACTAAAATTTTATGCACATGTATGTTAATGGATAAATGAGACCTCTTTAAACTATTCCAGGAATGAGAGCAGGAGGGGATAAAGAGAATGATGAGTTCAACTATGACATATTGTAAAAAGTTTTGTAAAGATCACAATATACCCCCAGCATAACAATAAAAAAAGAGAAAAATTGGTTGGGTTCTGCCTTCTATAATCTTGTGTAAAATGGAACATTGTCCCCATGTCCTCAGATTTGTAACAGGAACAGTCCATTCAACTGTGTCATTTCATTTGAGTAAGCTTTCATTTTTGGTGATGTAAAAAAGATCCCAAGGGCAAGCAGTATCAATTGTAGACTGGCTTAGAAAAAGAGTTCAAGTGTGCTTGACCCTTTACCAGATTTGCATAATGTTTTACCATTTTTGACCCAGGGCAAAATTACAAAAATAAAATAATTGTTTGGACCAAATATGATTAAACAGCAGTAAGTTTTCACTGAATATCCCTGTTATTCAAGTATCATTTCAATCAGTGCACATTGTATTTTAGCTTTGATGGTGCTTCCATGATCTTCTTAATGCACAGAAGAATACTGTATGGCTGTGTCTAGTGAGGCATTAACCTTGTTTTTTTCAAAGTTTCCTATGGTAATCTAATGTGTCTCAGGCAGGTTTAAAACCCAGGAGCTTAAAAGAGAACACATGAAATGACTTGTAATAGATAAACTATAGAAAATTGCTAAATTTTACTTTTTCATAAATAAAAAAAATTTTTTTTCTCTTAAAAATGTCAGGATCAGGCTCTGAATGCTTCAGAGTCATTAAATTGGGCTAGGAGATCCAAGATGGCAACAGAGACAGAGCTAAAGACCTTGTGAGCTGACCCAGAGGTCCTGCAGAGAAACTGGAGACAGGCCTGACTGAGGTAAAGCTCCAGGGCACTCTAAAGACTTAGATCGTGGAAGGCTTCACCACACAAGGATCTAATATAAGAAGAGCCAGCCTGCCAAATCCCCACCCTGTAGGTCTGCAGAGCTGCTGCTCCTTTCTGCAGGGCTCTCCACACCTCGAGCTGCACCAGGCCACAGATCTGTTCCAGATCTACACAAGACGGGATACCCGTCCCTCAGCCACACCAACCTCCAGCCCCCAGACCCACACCACGCCAGAATACCCACCCCTTGGCCATGCCACTGGACCCACGACCACTGGGATCCCCACCACCAGTCTGCGCCAGACCCCAGCCTGGAGCCGGTTCCAGGCTTGCCAGGATACCTGCCCCTCCTCCCCCTCCAGCCCACTGCCTTCAGGCCCTGCTGAGCCCCGGCCACGTGTGGGATGACCAGAACCCACCCCACCCATCAGGCCCTGCCTGGCTCCAGCTCCATGTGGAACAACTGGAGCCCCACCCTGCTGGATCAGGCACCATCCTGGTGTGAGAGAGCTGCACCCACCAGCCTCCCCCTGTGTGGAGCTGGCCCCAACTCTACAGGCTTCCCAGATAACTGCTCCACCAGGCTCCAGCTCAGCTGCCACTAGAGGACTCCAAGCATGCCTAAGAGACACTCACAGACTGGACTGGACACTAAAGAACTAAAAATGCCTAAGCCTGCAATCCTACTGTTCCAGAACTGGTGATTTTTTTTCTCCCTTCTTTAAGGGCTTGCCAGTGTGGTTTTCTTTTGATCACCCACCATCTCTCCCATTTCTTTTTCCTTTATTTCTTTCCTTTTTTCCCTCATCTCTCTTCCTTTTATCTTCCCTTCTCTTTCTCTTTTTTAACCTTCTCTAATGATTTTGTTATTATTAATATTGTAACTCAGCTAATACCAAATTACACATAGTCCAGAGACATAAACGGTGCCTAGTGGAAATATGGGAAGAAAAAAGGGATGGAAACCATTCTTCCCCCAAAAATAAAGTAGTACAGGATTTAGAGCCAAATGAAAAAAATGGATACCCCGACCCAGACTCCAACAAAACAAAGGTAAACTATACCAAGAAACCCAACAAAGTACACAAGACCAACCTGAAAGTAGAAATTCTGCAACTTATTAATGAGAATTTCATAGAGATGCTACTAGACATGGTCAACCAAAATGGACAGGAGGCACTCAAAAAATTCCAAGACAACAAAACTCAAGAATATCGGAAAACACAGAAACAAATAAATGAAATCATAGAAGCCCTAAACAAACACCAAACTGAAACAAAGATCACCATAAGCAGAGAGATAAATGAATTAAGGGCAAAAATTGAGAATATTAAAGAAGAAGTAACCCATGATATGGAAAACCTCAAAAAAAAGAATGAAACAGAAATACAAAACAAAATAGAAGGCCATTCCATCAGAATAGAACAAACAAGACAGAATCTCAGAACTTGAAGATGAAATGGCAATTAAAGGAAAAACTGAAGAATTATTAATTAAACAACTCAAGGCCTGTGAAAAGAAAATGCAGGAACTCACTGACTCCATCAAAAGACCAAACCTGAGAATCATAGGCATTGAAAAAGGAGAAGAGGTGCAAGCAAAAGGAATCTGCAATATATTCAACAAAATAATAACAGAAAATTTCCCAAATCTAGAGAAAACTATGCCCATTCAGGTACAAGAAGCCTCCAGAACACCAAACAGACCTGACCGAAATAGATCTACCCCATGGCATATTATTAAAACAACAAATACAGAGACCTGAGAAAGAATACTGAAGGCTGTAAGAGAGAAAAAACAAATAACATACAAAGGTAAACCCATCAAAATCACAGCAGACTTCTCAACAGAAACATTAAAAGCAAGAAGAGCATGGGGTGAGATCTTCCAAGCATTCAATGAAAGTAACTTCAATCCTAGGATACTTTGCCCAGCAAAACTATCATTCAAAATAGATGGAACAATAAAAGTCTTCCATGATAAGCAGAAATTAAAACAGTATATGATCACCAAGCCACCACTACAAAAGATTCTCCAAGGAATTCTGCACACAGATAATGAAAGCAAGAAAAACCATGAAAGGGCAGGCAATACCAAACCACAGGAGAAGAAAAGGCAAGAAAGTAGAGTAACATTGTTTGAGATACACATAATCAAACTCTTAATCAACAAAAACAACTACTTGACAAGGATCACCATGTACTTATCAATAATAACACTGAATGTTAATGGACTAAATTCCCCCATTAAGAGACACTGACTGGCAAACTGGATTAAAAAGGAAGATCCAACAATCTGCTGCCTACAGGAGACCAATCTCATCGACAGAAATAAGCACTGGCTGAAAGTGAAAGGCTGGAAGTAGATGTACCAAGCCAATGGTCCCCGAAAACAGGCAGGAGTAGCCATACTTATCACGGACAAAGTAGACTTCAAACCTACATTGATCTAATGAGACAAAGAATGACACTCCATACTAATAAAAGGGGAAATACACAAAAGGAAATAACAATTATCAACCTATATGCACCCAATGTTAATGCATCCAATTTCATCAAGCATACTCAGAAGGACCTAAAAACATATATAAACTCCAACACAGTGGTAGTGGGATACCTTAATACTCCCCTATCATCAATAGATAGGTCAGCCAAACAAAAAATAAATAAAGAAATTCTGGAACAAACTACACCATGGATCAAATGGACCTAGCTGTTGTCTACAGACTATTTCATCCAACTTCTGCACAACACATGTTCTTCTCAGCAGCCCATGGAACCTTCTCAAAAATTGATTATATATTAGGCCATAAAGCAAGCCTCAGCAAATACAAGAAAATAGAAATAATCCCATGCATTCTATCTGACCACAATGTATTAAAACTAGAAATCAACAACAAAAACAGCAGTAAAAAACATGTCAACAATTGGAAGCTGAACACATTGCTCAATGACGAATGGGTCATCAATGAAATAAAAGAGGAGATTAAAAGATTCCTGGAAGTTAATGAAAATGAAAACACGACCTACCAGAACCTATGGGACACAGCAAAGGCAGTCCTAAGAAGAAAGTTTATAGCCATGAGTGCATATATTAAAAGGACAGAAAGATCTCAAATCAGTGACCTAATATTACAGCTCAAACTCTTAGAAAAACAAGAACAAGCAAATCCCAAAACAAGCAGAAGGAAAGAAATAATTAAAATAAGGACTGAAATCAATGAAATAGAAACCAAAAAAACCATACAAAGAATCAATGAAACAAAAAGCTGGTTCTTTGAAAAAATAAATAAGATTGACAGACCTCTGGCAAAGCTGACTAAAATGAGGAGAGAAAAAAACCAAATCAGTAAAATCAGAAACGCAAAAGGGAAGACAACAACAAACACCACGGAAATCCAGGAAATCATCAAAGACTACTTTGAGAACCTATACTCTAATAAATTTGAAAATCTTGAAGAAATGGACAGATTTCTAAAAACTTACAACCACCCAAAACTGAACCAAGAAGATACTAATCACCTGAATAGATTTATAACACAAAAAGAAATTGAAGCAGCAATCAAGAGTCTCCCAAAAAAAAAAGTCCAAGACCCGATGGATTCACTGCTGAATTCTATCAGACATTTAAAGAAGAACTAATACCAACTCTCCTTAAACTGTTCCATGAAATAGAAAGGGAAGGAACACTGCTTAACTCATTCTATGACGCCAATATTAATCTCACCCTAAAACCAGACAAAGACAACTCCAAAAATGCATCATGACCAAGTTGGCTTCATCCCAGGGATGCAGGGATGGTTCAATATATGCAAATCTATAAATGTAATATACCACATCAATAGAAGCAAAGACAAAAACTACTTGATCAACTCAATAGACAAAAAAAAAGCCCTCAACAAGACCCAACACCACTTCATGATAAAAGCTCTAAGAAAACTAGGAATAGAAGGAATGTACCTCAAAATTGTAAAGGCTATTTATGACAAACCTACATCCAGCATCATACTTAACAGTAAAAGCTGAAAACATTCCCCCTAAAATCAGGAACAAGACAAGGGTGCCCACTATCCTCACTCCTATTCAACATAGTACTGGAATTCCTAGCCAGAGGAATTAAGCAAGAAGAGGGAATAAAAGGAATACAAATAGGTAAAGAAACTGTCAAAATATCCTTATTTGCAGATGATATGATCCTATAGCTTAAAGACCCAAAAAACCCCACACAAAAACTCTTAGATACCACAAACAGCTACAGTAAGGTGGCAGGATACAAAATCAACCCACAAAAATCATTAGCTTTTCTATACACCAATAATGAACAAACTGAGAAGGAATATATGGAAAAAATTCCATTCACAATAGCCCCCCCAAAAATCAAATACCTAGGAATAAATTTAACAAAAGATGTGAATGACCTCTACAAGGAGAATTACAAATTCCTGACGAGAGAGATCGAGGAAGATTACAGAAGATGGAAAGATCTCCTGTGCTCGTGGATTGGTAGAATCAACATAGTAAAAATGGCTATACTACCGAAAGCAATCTACATGTTTAATGCAATTCCCACCAAAATCCCAATGACATTCATTACAGAGATTAAAAAAATCTAACCTAAAGTTCATTTGGAAACACAAGAGACTGTGAATAGCCAAGGCAATACTCAGCAAAAAGAGCAATGCTGGAGGGATCACAATACCTGACTTCAAACTATATTACAGAGCAATAACAATAAAAACAGCATGGTACTGGCACAAAAACAGACATGAAGACCAGTGGAACAGAATAGAAGATGCAGATATGAATCCACACAACTATACCCACCTCATTTTTGACAAAGGTGCCAAAAATATACGATGGAGAAAAGACAGCCTCTTCAACAAATGTTGCTGGGAAAAGCAGTTATTCATCTGCAAGAAACTGAAACTAGACCCATGTCTATCACCCTATACTAGTATCAACTCAAAATGGATCAAGGACCTAAATATCAGACCTGATACTCTGAAGTTACTAAAGGAAGGAGGAGGAAACACTCTTGAACTAATAGGTACAGGCAAAGACTTCCTCAATACAACCCCAGAAGCCCAGCAACTAAGAGAAAGGATGGACAAATGGGACTTCATAAAGCTAAAAAGCTTCTGCACAACAAAAGAAATGGTCTCTAAACTGAAGAGAACACCCACAGAGTGGGAGAAAATATTTGCCAGCTACACATCAGACAAGGGACTGATAACCAGAATATACAGGGAACTTAAGAAACTAAACTCTCCAAAAATCAATGAACCAATTACAAAATGGGCAACTGAACTTAATAGTAGTTTCTCAAAAGAAGAAATTCAAATGGCCAAAAAATGCATGAAAAAATGCTCACCATCTCTAACCATAAAGGAAATGCAAATCAAAACTACACTAAGATTCCACCTCACAACTGTTAGAATAGCCATCATCAAAAATACCAACAACAACATGTGTTAGCAAGGATGTGGGGAAAAAGGAACCCTAATCCACTGCTGGTGAGAATGCAATCTGGTGCAACCACTCTGGAAAAAAATTTGGAGACTGCTTAAAAATCTAAACATAGACCTGCCGTATGATCCAGCAATCCCACTCCTGGTGATATACCCAAAGAAATACAACACAGGTTACTCCAGAGGCACCTGCACACCCATGTTTATTGTGGTGCTATTCACAATAGCCAAGTTATGGAAACAACCAGGATGCCCCACTATTGAGGAATGGATCAAGAAAATGTGGTACTTGTACACAATGGAATTTTACTCAGCCATGAAGAAGAATGAAATCTTATCATTTGCAGGTAAATGGATGGAACTAGAGAACATTATTCTGAGTGAAGTCAGCCAAACTCAGAGGACCAAAAATCATATGTTCTCCCTCATATGCGGACTTTAGGTCTAGGGCAAATGCAGCAATGTGGTTGGACTTGGATCACATGATAAGGGGGAGAGCACATTTAAATGATATAGAAATAGGCAGAAAACCTAAAACCCGAAAGCCTTTGATGTCCCCACTCCAGAGGAGCTAATATAGAAACCTTAAAACAGGAGAGGTTATCATGAGAAGGGGATCAGAAACCAGGGTAAAGATGAGTTCGAGATGAATCAACATGGGTCATAACACGTGTACACGAGAGCAGTGCTAGGAATATTTCTGTATAGCTATCCTCAACTCAACTAGCAAAAACACTTTGTCTTCTTTATTAGGCTTGTCTCTTTTTTTCAACAAACTAGTGATAAAGGCAGAACAGGACCTGCCTGGAACTGAGGGGGGAGGGGGAAGAGGGTGGGGGAGGGGGTCAGGGGGGAGAAATGACCCAAACAATGTATGCACATGCGAATAAAATAATAAAAAAGAAAATAGCTAAATTTTACTTTTTCATAAATAATAAATTTATTTTTTTCTCTTAAAAATGTCAGGATCAGGCTCTGAATGCTTCAGAGTCTTCAAATTGGACTACAGTGTGCAAAAGACAATGATGAACTTCAAATACTTGTCTAAATTGCCTCACTTGCAACAAATACAAAATTGTCTCCTTAGATCTTGCCAGAAAAATTGGGAATATTTATTTTTCAAGAAATTGATAACATTGTAAATGCAGAAATGATGCAAAGGAAGATTTGGAAGAACTGACCTTACGGGTTTTTATTTTGTAACCATCTATTACTTATATGGCTCTTAATTTTATACCTAATCTAGCATATCCAGGTATGAGTGGTTTCCTTGTGGAAAATTGATTTGTGTGGAAAACTGAGTGGATTTTGATTTATGGAATTGTTCTATAATTCTTTGAAAAATAACATCACATGAGTGCTAACTCAGTAATTGAATGCTTAACTTCCACATGACAGGACCTTGTTTCAGTCCCACACCTACTAAGCACACACGCAGGGAGAAATTCAACTGTTTTCAAATGTCAGAGTTGATAAGGTGGATGTTGCTGATCAATGTTTTGAACTGCAGATTGTTTTCACATGCTTCACACTATTCTCTGAGCAATGATTCAAAGCCAAAATAGTTCAGGGCAAAATAATACTTGGATCACGATTATTTTTAAAGTGTATCCTCCTAATTTATCTAGACACAGGAAATGCTTCAGAACAAAGTGTACTGGAATGTCGAATGAAAAACTTTGAAGTCAAATGCTATAAATTCAAAACTAAAGTGTATGCAAACAAAACAGAAACAGAAGAATATAAGGAGCCCCGCAAAGAATAATCCACAGATGCAAATACATAGCAATGTGCACTAAACAAGTAAAAGAAAACAGGAATCACGCTGGAGGTGTGGCTCAAGTGGTAGAGTGCCTATATAACAAGCATAAGGCCCTGATTTCAAACCCCAGTACCACCAAAAAAGAGGGGAATCACGAAAAATAATTTAAGGTCAATAATTTGTCTCTAAGGATATCTTTTAGTGAAACAGGATAACGAGATTTGTAGAATATGAAATTTAACTAAACAATATAACTTTGGAAAATTTTAGTGAACTTTCTTTTAAAATGTTAACCCAAGATAGTTTATATCACATACTCTTTTTGTGTTTTATAGGGCATTTTTCCAATTAATATCTCCTATTTAACCAGATCTCTTAGATTTTCTCCTAAGTATTTTGAATCTCTCTAGTTAAGACAGTAATATTGCTTCTCAACTTTCCTACAAATGGAAATATTTAGGAATAACTATTGGAATTTTGGGGCTTAACCCCAAAGGGTCAAACACTGTTAAATAGCACAGTCTGGTACTTAGAAGCTTCTCTTGCTTGTGGTCATTGTTGTGACCACCAGAAGGTGCTGGTAGACAAACTGTCTTCATAGTTTCTGTACATAGAGGCATACACATGGTACAGAAGAAGGACAAAAATGGAATGAAGTGAAGGTTAATTCTCAAAGTGGTCAAAAATAGGTCCTTGGTCCCTTGGATTGGGTGTGAGCAAAACAGAAAGAGCAGGGCACTCCTATGTTGCCTTAGTGAGGATGTAATGAGACAATGATCTCAAGAGCTGTTTTACTCATTTATGATCACTAGCTCAGCTACCTTGTTCTTCCCTGAGATGTTGCTCTGAAGTCTTCCTGGGTGATAAATGCTCACCTTCACCCGTGGAATACAGAATTGTTGAAAGCAAATGCTTGCAAATTGTGGGGAACACTTTTTTGGTAATCCTTGTTGGTTTACTAAATACAAGTTATTCCCCAGTTTTATTTTGTGAATTGTATATATTTATAAGGAGCACAACATGCCATTTTACTAAACATATTGGGTGTCAGCTACCATTTTTCTCTTTCATTCTTTATTTGAATTACCTCTAGTTCATCATCCCCTTAGAAATGCATTTACTACTGTAGAACAATGTAAAACCTACAATTGTATAAAGCTGGTATGCACTGACACATTTTTAATGTTAATATTCTGCTCAATGGGAAATTGCATGTATTCTTTGGGCATGTTATTTTAAAAGGTAAGTCACCTAGGTGTTCTTTAGTCACAAGTGAAATGTTAATAATTTACCGTTTCCAATAATCACAGGACTAAGCAGTTCCTAGAAAAAGAAGCTGAGAAATTTCTCTCCAGGATTGAGAACAACATTCTTATACTAAGAACACAATTCCTGTCACTGAGTGCCTTTCTGGTGAGATGAATCATTGTAATTTGAGACTGAACAGAAGTTTGATTCAAAGAGGAGGCTCCATTGCTCCTCACATCAAAGGCCTGCACTTGAGAGATTCAAGCACTGTCAGAACAGGGTTAGTTGTATCTTCATCTTTCCTTTGGGGTTCAGATTTCTTATGTAATTCTCATTTTTAATTTGATGAAATACTGACTTGCTTAGTTGTCATATGCACATTCTATTAAGGTTGCAACAATGTGCTTTAAAAATGGAATAAGAAATTTTGCAATTTTTTTAGTCATGTAAGTCATTTTGAAGACATATCCTTTTATCCTTTTAACTCAATAAATGTAATGAAACTGATACATTTTAACTTGCTATGAAAGCCTCACCTAAATTAGACTTAGAAAATGAATATTACTGCCGGTAACTACAGATATATTTGACATGCAATGTTTTACCTTCCAAGTGATTTCTGGTTGACTGTGTTTCATGACACTTGTAGATTTTCCTAACCTCCCCAAGTTTACCCCAAACAAAAATGAATGATTGACACCCAATCCCTTAAACATATGGATGTGTAGAACTTCATGGAATCTGAGATGGACACACTTTATCAATTTTGTAGGCCTATAAACTAAAAGGTATCTTCTACTTACAAGTTAAATTTTTCCATATATTTAAATAAGAACATACCATTAATTACTTCTATCTTATTTATCATGTTTTTATCTCACTTTTTCTAAGTAACCTTTGTTGCTCCACAGTCTTTTATTGTGGTTGCAATATTTTTTAAATTGTTAAATAATGCAAATATTTAATTTTTGATATGCTCTTAGGTCTTCTGCTCATAAATTCTGCTTCTGATGACATACTTCTTAAGTCTCTATGGTCTTAGGATACACTTCCGAGATGGCCATGATCTTATATCTTTGAATAGCTCCCTGTCCACCTTCACTCAAATGATTGATGCTTAAAATAGCAGTGATGTCAAAACTCTTTAAATGAGAGCTACCATAAAATATCATGTTCCTCCTATCCAGAATCTCACGTACAAGTGCACACTGTTAAGTGGTTAACGTGAAAATTCTTATCTGCAGTTTCCTAATCTAAAGAAATCTGAGATGGAAATATTTTATGAGTTATATAAACCTATGAAACTAAAAGACCTTAACTTCTGGTTTTAAGATAAAATTTGCAATTTCCTTAAATAACAATATATCCCTAATGGTATTTGGCATATATTTGCTTCTTAAGTTCTGTAAATATGTTGATTGCTGCAAACTGTTCATTGTGAATAATGTAGTTTAGAAATAAATATTTGAAATTTTAAGATGCATTTCATTTACGTCTCTCTTGATGAATGATGATTAACATGGTGGTGATATGAAGAGTATTTAAATAATACTATGACAAAATGTCAATTGTGTTCTCCTTGTTCAAAATCCCCTGTAACACTGAACACTGTCCCTATGTGTCCTGGACATGTAACAGGAACATTTCCAACTGTGTCATTTCATTCGTAGTAAGTATTCATTACTGATGATCTAAAAATGGCTTCAATAAGGACCATCTCGATCAATTGCAGAGTAGGTTAGAAAAAGAGTTCAAGTGTGCATATCAGATTTGCATCAGGTTTCACCACTTTGACCCAGGGAAAATTACAAAAACAAAATATTTGTTAGAACAAAATTTAGCTAAATATCAGCTAGTTTCCACTGAATATCAGTTATAAAAGTATGCATTTCAATCAGTGCACATTGCATTAGAGCTTTAATGGTATTTCCATGATCTCTGATGCACAGAAAAGTAGTGTAGGACTGAGTCTGATCAGGTATCAACCTTGGAGCTTTTTGAAGACTTCAAATAGTAAATCTAAGATGGCTTAAGCATGTTTGAAACCAAAGAGCTTAAAATAGAACACATTAAATGACTCAGAACAGACGAATTATGACATATTAGCTAATTGATAATTTTTCCTAATTCTCATCTGGTATTGGTTTAACATTCAGATCATTTGTTCCCAGCATCACCTAGGTTTGCTCTTTCCTCAGAAATCACATATTTTAATAACACATGCAATTTGCTTTGTGCAGAAGTTACAAATTGGAAAAGTGATATTTGAACCAGAAAGTTCCTGTTCCTTTATATTTAATACTCTTTCTTCCACTTTTGTCTGACATCTACTCTTCTTTCCCTGTTATAGGGCAAGAATTGCCTGTTCTCTGTCTTCTGCTTCATTTTGTTCCTAACTTGAAGCCATTTCTGTCACTCTTTTTTTTTTTAGAATAATTTGCTTTATTACAAAGGAAAACATCCACAGCCTCATTTAAATCCTATGTCATTCATCACATGCAGTACTTCTAAGCAAGTGAATTTAAGGTGGACTCCCAACTCAATAAATGTCAAAAGAGTGGCTATCTCCCCTCACCCAGTCTGTTTTCTTTGGAAGGCGCAGCATGCCTTAGCAAAACCAGATTTCTAAAATAAGCATTATCATTTATAAAGAGGACTGGAAATCATAAATGATGTAACTTTCCTTTATGACAGGAATCTTGCATAGGTAATCTTTGCAGTGAATAAGCACCTTCAATTTCTAGTATTATATCACCCAATTCCAGGACAATTGTACCATAATAGGAAATAGACGAGGAAGTAAATAGCAGTCAGAACTATCTGACAATAGAAATCAACCACAAAGTTCATTTGAATCACAAAGTACCACAAATAACCAACAATGATGAGCAAAAAGAGCAACTCTGGAGCTATCACACTACCTGACTTCAATCTATACTACAGAGCCATTGCAATAAAAACAGCATGGTACTGACACAAAGACCAATAAAAGATGATAGAAGACCTAGACATAAATCCCTGCAGCTACAGCCACCTGAAATATGGAATTTAGGAAAAAATGATAATGATGATGAATGATGATGAGTCATGAATGAAAATACGTCTATGGTGGTGGAATATTGGAATGGAGGAGGGATAAGAGACAATATTGGAAGGTGAAGAGGCTCAAAGTATATTACATGTATGATTGTGAAGACTGCATAATGATCCCCACAAAATCCTATCAGAAAAGAGAGGAGGGAGGGAATATAATGGGAGGGGTGAACGTGTGAAGAGCACACTGTATGCATCTGTAATAATTTCAAAATGTAACTTGTTTGTAATATTAATGAATATTAATTATAAACATTAAAATGTTTTAGTGAATGTCATGGTTTAATTATTCCTTTAAGAGGGGCTTATCCCTTATATGTTGAAAAATGAATTTTTGCCAATAGCTCATATCCAGTCACTAGTTAACACAATGATTAACACTTTACTTGGCTTTTATATTATCCGATGAAAATGTCAGTCTGTTTCTTCCTTCCTTACAAAATACATCGTTTTGTTCATTTTACTGACAAAATCATCACGACTGGAGCTCAGCATAATATGTGGCACAAGTTGCAGTACTGTCTCACTCACTGCTGCTTCAGTGTTGACCACCAGTATTTGATCCTTGCCTTGGAATTACGTAAATCCTGTTTGTGGTATTAAAAGAATTCACATCTATTCTGAAATTTGTTTGTTTTTACTAACTTGTAAGTCATGAATGAGAACAGAATTTAAGTGTATATTTCACTTCAATTAGGTGTACTATTATTTCTCTTTTTGCAGAAACCAGTGTTTTAAATTATATTATAAATTCCAAATTTGGTTATTTTAAAGACTCCTTAAATATTTTGATTTGAAACAGCAAGTGTGAGTTTAATTCAAGAAGAAAATAATCTATAAAGTTTTTTTAGTAATATAATTCTCAAATATGGGAAGTTGACTTTAGCTAATCCCATAAAATAAAGTGAATTTGCCTATTTTTTCCTATTTTCTAAAGCAGTTGGAGAAAGAGTATTACTACATTCTTGAAATTTAAATAAGTTTCACCATTGAAGTCATTGAGCATAAAAATTACACATGGTACATGGAGATTTATTGGGAAGAGCTGGGTATTGAAAAAGGGCCTTAGGCATTCTTTGCAAGAGATCTACACCCGTGACTTTTTTTTTATTGTTTTGCATGTTGGAGGTACACTGTGACATTTATAAAAGTTCTCACAATGTATTAAACATATCATACTTGAATTAACCTCTTTCTACCACTCACTCTCTTTTATTCTCCCATTCCTGGAATAGTTTCAACAGGAATCATTTTTGCATTTACATACATGTGAACACAGTATTTGCACCATATTTACCCTCCCACACTCTTTCCCCACCACCTGCCGTCTTCCATTGGTACCAAACCTTGAGGCAGGACCTGCTCTGCCCTCCTGTTCTCTGATTTCATAGAAGAAGAAAGAAAAAAATGACATTTTTTCCTTATTTTAGATAAATGTAGCTGCACAGGGAATTTCTATGTGATATTTCCATGTATATATGTATTATAAACACAATTGGTTCATCTACCAATTTTATTCATTCTATCTTAGTCCTTTCTTATTATGGATTCAGCCAGTTTAAAAATTCTACCTTTTCAAAGTTGTGAACTTCAACTACTGAGAATTAGTGACATTTATCTCTATTTTAAATGTATTAATTTGAAGTTTGGATACAATATTTTCATGATAAAACATCTGTAGAATCACCTTTTTGAAATTTTACTCTTTCTTGGTGACCACTCTGATTGAGACTTTTCCAAACTTATTTTTAGGAGAATTCACTATTTTTTATTATATTATTCATATGTGCATACAAGGCTTGGTCATTTCTCCCCCCTGCCCCCACTCTCTCCCCCACACCAACTCTGCCCCCTCCCTCTCCCCCACTCCCGCTCAATACCCAGCAGAAACTATTTTGTCCTTATTTCTAAATTTGTTGTAGAGACGGTATAAGCAATAATAGGAAAGAACAAGGCTTTTTGCTGGTTGAGATAAGGATAGCTATACAGGGAGTTGATTCACATTAATTTCCTTTGCGTGTGTGTTACCTTCTAGGTTAATTCTTTTTATCTAACCTTTTCTCTAGTTCCTGCTCCCCTTTACCTATTAGCCTCAGTTGCTTTTAAGGTATCTGCTTTAGTTTCTCTGCGTTAAGGGCAACAAATGCTAGCTAATTTTTTAGGTGTCTTACCTATCCTCACCCCTCCCTTGTGTGCTCTCGTTTTTATCATGTGCTCAAAGTCCAATCCCATTGTTGTGTTTGCCCTTGATCTAAAGTCCACATAGGAGGGAGAACATACGATTTTTGGTCTTTTGGGCCAGGCTAACCTCACTCAGAATGATGTTCTCCAATTCCATCCATGTATCAGTGAATGATAATATTTCATTCTTCTTCATGGCTGCATAAAATTCCATTGTGTATAGATACCACATTTTCTTAATCCATTCGTCAGTGGTAGGGCATCTTGGCTGTTTCCATAACTTGGCATTGTGAATAGTGCTGCAATAAACATGGGTGTGCAGGTGCCTCTGGAGTAACCTGTGTCACAGTCTTTTGGGTATATGCCCAAGAGTGGTATTGGTGGATCAAATGGTAGATCAATGTCTAGCTTTTTAAGTAGCCTCCAAATTTTTTTCCAGAGTGGTTGTACTAGTTTACATTCCCACCAACAGTGTAAGAGGGTTCCTTTTTCCCCACATCCTCGCCAACACCTGTTGGTGGTGGTGTTGCTAATGATGGCTATTCTAACAGGGGTGAGGTGGAATCTTAGCGTGGTTTTAATTTGCATTTTCTTTATTGCTAGAGATGGTGACCATTTTTTCACGTGTTTTTTGGCCATTTGAATTTCTTTTGAGAACGTTCTGTTTAGTTCACTTGCCCATTTCTTTATTGGTTCATTAGTTTTGGGAGAATTTAGTTTTTTAAGTTCCCTATATATTCTGGTTATCAGTCCTTTGTCTGATGTATAGTTGGCAAATATTTTCTCCCACTCTGTGGGTGTTCTCTTCAGTTTAGAGACCATTTCTTTTGATGAACAGAAGCTTTTTAGCTTTATGAGGTCCCATTTGTCTATGCTATCTCTTAGTTGCTGTGTGTTGGGGTTTCATTGAGAAAGTTCTTACCTATACCTACTAACTCCAGAGTAGTTCCTACTCTTTCCTGTATCAACTTTAGAGTTTGGGGTCTTATATTAAGATTCTTGATCCATTTTGAGTTAATCTTGGTATAGGGTGATATACATGGATCTAGTTTCAGTTTTTTGCAGACTGCTAACCAGTTTTCCCAGCAGTTTTTGTTGAAGAGGCTGCTATTTCTCCATCGTATAATTTTAGCTCTTTTGTCAAAGACAAGTTGGTTATAGTTGTGTGGCTTCATATCTGCGTCCTCTATTCTGTTCCACTGGTCTTCGTGTCTGTTTTTGTGAGAGTACCACGCTGTTTTTAATGTTATTGCTTTGTAATATAGTTTGAAGTCAGGTATTGTGATACCTCCTGCATTGTTCTTTTGACTGAGTATTGCCTTGGCTATTCGGGGCCTCTTGTGTTTCCATATAAATTTAACAGTAGATTTTTCAATCTCTTTAATGAATGTCATTGGGATTTTGATGGGAACTGCATTAAAAATGTAGATTACTTTTGGTAGTATCGGCATTTTTACTATGTTGATTCTACCAATCCATGAGCATGGGAGATCTCTCCACATTCTATAGTCTTCCTCAATCTCTTTCTTCAGAAGTGTATAGTTTTCCTTGTAGAGGTCTTTCACATCTTTTGTTAGGTTTACACTTAGGTGTTTGATTTTTTTTGAGGCTATTGTAAATGGAATTGTTGTCATATATTCGTTTTCAGTTTGCTCATTGTTAGTGTATAGAAATGCTAATGATTTTTCTATGTTGATTTTATATCCTGCTACCTTGCTATAGCTATTGATGATGTCTAGAAACTTCGGAGTAGAGCTTTTTGGGTCTTTAAGGTATAGGATCATGTCGTCTGCAAATAGGGATATTTTGACAGTTTCTTTACCTATTTGCATTCCTTTTCTTCCTTCTTCTTGCCTAATTGCTCTGGCTAGGAATTCCAGTACTATGTTGAATAGGAGTGGAGATAGTGGGCATCCTTGTCTCATTCCTGATTTTAGATGGAATGGTTTCAGTTTTTCTCTGTTAAGTACAATGCTGGCTGTAGGTTTGTCATATATAGCTTTTATAATTTGAGGTAGTTTCCTTCTATTCCTAGTTTTCTTAGAGCTTTTATCATGAAATGGTGTTGGATCTTATCAAAGGTTTTTTCTGCATCTATTGAGATGATCAAGTGTTTTTTGTGTTTGCTTCTGTTAATGTGGTTTATTACATTTATTGATTTTTGTATGTTGAACCACCCCTGCATCCCTGGGATGAAGCCTGCTTGGTCGTGGTGAATAATCTTTTTGATGTGTTGTTGAATTCGGTTTGCCATTATTTTATTGAGGATTTTTGCGTCAATGTTCATTAAGGAGATTGGCCTATAGTTCTCCTTTTTGGAGGTGTCTTTGCCTGGTTTTGGGATAAGTGTAATACTGGCTTCATAAAACGTGTTTGACAGTTTTCCTTCCCTTTGTTTTTCATGGAACAGTTTAAGGAGGGTTGGTATTACTTCTTCTTTAAAGGTCTGATAGAATTCAGCAGAGAATCCATCAGGTCCTGTACTTTTCTTTTTGGGGAGACTCTTGATTGCTGCTTCAATTTCATTTTGTGTTATAGGTCTATTCAGGTGATTAATTTCTTCTTTGTTCAGTTTTGGGTGACCATACGTATCTAGAAATCTGTCCATTTCTTTAAGATTTTCAAATTTATTTGAATAAATAAAGTAGTCTCTGATGATTTCCTGGACTTCCATGGTGTTTGTTGTTATCTCCCCTTTTGCTTTCCTGATTCTACTAATTTTCCTGATTCTATTCAGGTGATTAATTTCTTCTTGGTTCAGTTTTGGATGACCATATGTATCTAGAAATCTGTCCATTTCTTTAAGATTTTCAAATTTATTTGAATAAATAAAGTAGTCTCTGATGATTTCCTGGACTTCCATGGTGTTTGTTGTTATCTCCCCTTTTGCTTTCCTGATTCTACTAATTTGGGTTTTTTCTCTCCTCTTTTTAGTCATGTTTGCCAGGGGTCTATCAATCTTGTTTATTTTTTCAAAGAACCAACTTTTTGTTTCATTAATTCTTTGTATGGTTTTTTTGGTGTCTATTTCATTGATTTCAGCTCTTATTTTTATTATTTCTCTCCTTCTATTTGTTTTGGGATTTGCTTGTTCTTGTTTTTCTAGGAGTTTGAGATGTATCATTAGGTCATTGATTTGGGATCTTTCAGTGTTTTCAATAAATGCACTCATGTCTATAAACTTTCCTCTCAGGACTGCCTTAGCTGTGTCCCATAGGTTCCAGTAGGTTGTGTTTTCATTTTCATTGACTTCCAGGAACTTTTTAATTTCCTCTTTTATTTCATCGATGATCCATTCTTCATTAAGTAATGAGTTATTTAGTTTCCAGCTTTTTGCATTTTTTTGTCTTTATTTTTGTTCTTGAGTTCTACTTTAACTGCATTGTGATCAAATAGTATGCACGGTATAATTTCTATTTTCTTATATTTGCTGAGACTTGCTTTGTGCCCTAGGATATGATCTATTTTGGAGAAGGTTCCATGGGCTGCTGAGAAGAATGTATATTGTGTAGAGGTTGGATGAAATGTTCTGTAGACATCAGTTAGGTCCATTTGATCTATTGCATGTTTTAGATCTTGGTTTTCTTTATTGATTTATTGTTTGGATGACCTATCTATTGATGATAATGGGGTGTTAAAGTCTCCCACAACCACTGTATTGGCTTTTATATATGCTTTTAGGTCTTTCAGGGTATGTTTGATGAAATTGGGTGTGTTGACATTGGGTGCATACAGGTTGATAATTATTATTTCCTTTGGTCTATTTCCCCTTTTATTAGTATGGAGTGTCCTTCTTTATCTCGTTTGATCAATGTAGGTTTGAAGTCTACTTTGTCAGAGATAAGTATTGCTATTCCTGCCAGGTTTTGGGTGCCAATGGCTTGGTAAATATTCTTCCAGCCTTTCATCTTAAGCCTATGCTTATTTCTGTCGGTGAGATGGGTCTCCTGTAAGCAACAAATTGTTGAATCTTCCTTTTTAATCCATTTCATCAAGCAGTGCCTTTTGATGGGTGAATTAAGTCCGTTAATATTAAGTGTTAGTACTGATAGGTATGTGGTGATTCCTGTCATTTAGTTGTCTTAGTTGTTTGAAGGTTTGATTGTGTGTACCTAACTTGAGGTTACTCTCTACTGTATTGCTTTTCCTTTTCCTGTGGTTTGGTGCTGCCTGTCTCTTCATGGTTAAGTTGGGTTTCACTTTCTGTGTGCAGAATCCCTTGCAGAATCTTTTGTAGTGGTGGCTTTGTGGTCACATATTGTTTTAGTTTCTGCTTATCATGGAAGACTTTTATTGCTCCATCTATTTTGAATGATAGTTTTGCTGGGTAGAGTATCCTGAGGTTGAAGTTATTTTCATTTAGTGCCCGGAAGATCTCACCCCATGCTCTGCTTGCTTTTAATGTTTCTGTTGAGAAGTCTGCTGTGATGTTGATGGGTTTACCTTTGTATGTTACTTGTTTTTTCTCTCTTACAGCCTTCAATATTCTTTCCTTAGTTTCTGAACTTGTTTTAATGATGATATGTCGTGGGGCAGTTCTATTTTGATCTGGTCTGTTTGGTGTCCTGGAGGCCTCTTGCATGTGTATGGGAATATCTTTCCCTAGA